>NW_028259461.1:13006989-13044536 GCF_056163025.1 Triticum urartu | reverse complement strand
CGAGGGACTTTCTTTGACAGAATATATAATTTCCTGCTATGGAGCCCGCAAAGGGGTTGTAGATACTGCTGTGCGAACAGCAGATGCTGGATATCTTACACGTAGACTTGTTGAAGTAGTTCAACATATTATTGTGCGTAGAAGAGATTGTGGTACTATCCGAGGTATTTCTGTAAGTCCTCAAAATGGGATGACGGAAAAACTTTTTGTCCAAACACTAATTGGTCGTGTATTAGCAGACGATATATATATCGGTTCACGATGCATTGCCGCGCGAAATCAAGATATTGGAATTGGATTAGTCAATCGATTCATAACTGCCTTTCGAGCACAACCATTTCGAGCACAACCAATATATATTAGAACCCCCTTTACTTGCCGAAGCACTTCTTGGATCTGTCAATTATGCTATGGCCGGAGTCCTACTCATAGTGATCTGGTCGAATTGGGAGAAGCCGTAGGTATTATTGCAGGTCAATCAATTGGGGAGCCAGGGACTCAACTAACATTAAGAACTTTTCATACTGGCGGAGTATTCACAGGGGGTACTGCCGACCTTGTACGATCCCCTTCGAATGGAAAAATAAAATTCAATGAGAATTTGGTTCACCCCACACGTACCCGTCATGGGCAGCCTGCTTTTCTATGTTATATAGACTTGCATGTAACTATTCAGAGTCAAGATATTCTATATAGTGTGAATATTCCCTCAAAAAGCTTGATTCTAGTGCAAAATGATCAATATGTAAAATCCGAACAAGTAATTGCGGAGATTCGTGCCGGAACGTCCACTTTACATTTTAAAGAAAGGGTACAAAAGCATATTTATTCTGAATCAGACGGCGAAATGCACTGGAGTACTGATGTTTACCATGCGCCCGAATATCAATATGGTAATCTTCGCCGATTACCAAAAACAAGCCATTTATGGATATTGTCAGTAAGTATGTGCAGATCCAGTATAGCGTCTTTTTCACTCCACAAGGATCAAGATCAAATGAATACTTATGGTAAAAAAGATAGGGAAATTCTTGATTATTCAACGTCGGATCGAATCATGTCCAATGGCCATTGGAATTTTATCTATCCTTCTATTTTTCAAGATAATTCAGATTTGTTGGCGAAAAAGCGAAGAAATAGGTTCGTCATTCCATTACAATATCATCAAGAACAAGAGAAAGAACTAATATCCTGTTTTGGGATTTCGATTGAAATCCCCCTTATGGGTGTTTTACGTAGAAATACTATTTTTGCTTATTTTGACGATCCCCGATACAGAAAAGATAAAAAGGGTTCAGGAATTGTTAAATTTAGATATAGGACCCTAGAAGAAGAATATAGGACTCGAGCGGAAGACTCAGAAGAGGAATATGAGACCCTAGAAGACGAATACAGGACCCGAGAGGACGAATATGAATATGAAACCCTAGAAGAATCTAAATATGGAATCCTAGAAGACGAATACGAATATGAAACCCTAGAAGACGAATATGGGAGCCCAGAAAACGAATATGGGAACCCAGAGAACGAATATAGGACTTTAGAGAAAGACTCAGAAGAGGAATATGGGAGCCCAGAGAGCAAATATAGGACCCAAGAGGACGAATATGGAACTCTAGAGGAAGACTCAGAAGACGAATATGGCAGCCCCGGGGAAAGCGCAGAGGAAAAATATGGTACTTTAGAGGAAGACTCAGAAGAAGATTCAGAGGACGAATACGAGAGCCCAGAGGAAGATTCCATCTTAAAAAAAGAGGGTTTGATTGAGCATCGAGGAACAAAAGAATTTAGTCTAAAATACCAAAAAGAAGTAGATCGGTTTTTTTTCATTCTTCAAGAACTTCATATCTTGCCGAGATCTTCATCCCTAAAGATACTTGACAATAGTATTATTGGAGTGAATACACAACTCACAAAAAATACAAGAAGTCGACTAGGCGGACTGGTCCGAGTGAAGAGAAAAAAAAGCCATACGGAACTCAAAATATTTTCCGGAGATATTCATTTTCCTGAAGAGGCGGATAAGATATTAGGTGGCTGTTTGATACCGCCAGAAAGACAAAAAAAAGATTCTAAGGAATCAAAAAAAAGGAAAAATTGGGTCTATGTTCAACGGAAAAAAATTCTCAAGAGCAAGGAAAAGTATTTTGTTTCCGTTCGCCCTACAGTGGCATATGAAATGGACGAAGGAAGAAATTTAGCAACACTTTTCCCGCAGGATCTCTTGCAAGAAGAAAATAATCTCCAAATTCGACTTGTCAATTTTATTTCTCATGAAAATAGCAAGTTAACTCAAAGAATTTATCACACAAATAGTCAATTTGTTAGAACTTGCTTAGTAGTGAATTGGGAACAAGAAGAAAAAGAAAAGGCTGGTGCTTCCCTTGTTGAGGTAAGAGCAAATGATCTTATTCGCGATTTCCTAAGAATTGAGTTAGTCAAGTCCACTATTTCGTATACACGAAAAAGGTATGGTAGGACAAGTGCAGGACCGATTCCCCATAATAGGTTAGATCGCGCCAATATCAATTCTTTTTATTCCAAGGCGAAGATTGAATCACTTAGCCAACATCCAGAAGCTATTGGCACTTTGTTGAATCGAAATAAAGAATACCACTCTTTGATGATTTTGTCGGCATCCAACTGTTCTCGAATTGGTTTATTCAAGAATTCAAAACATCCCAATGCGATAAAAGAATGGAATCCTAGAATTCCTATTCGAGAAATTTTTGGGCCCTTAGGCGCTATTGTAGCTAGTATATCGCATTTTTCTTCATCTTACTATTTACTAACGCATAATAAAATCCTGTTAAAAAAATATTTGTTCGTTGACAATTTAAAACAAACCTTCCAAGTACTTCAAGAACTTAAATACTCTTTAATAGATGAAAATAAAAGGATTTCTAATTTCGATAGTAACATAATGTTGGATCCATTCCTTTTGAATTGTCACTTTGTCCATCATGATTCTTGGGAAGAGACATTGGCAATAATTCACCTTGGACAATTTATTTGTGAAAATGTATGTCTATTTAAATCGCACATAAAAAAATCCGGTCAAATTTTCATTGTAAATATGAATTCCTTTGTTATAAGAGCAGCTAAACCTTATTTGGCCACTACAGGAGCAACTGTTAATGGTCATTATGGAGAAATCCTTTACAAGGGAGATAGGTTAGTTACGTTTATATATGAAAAATCGAGATCTAGTGACATAACGCAAGGTCTTCCAAAAGTGGAACAAATCTTTGAAGCGCGTTCAATTGATTCATTATCCCCGAATCTCGAAAGGAGAATTGAGGATTGGAATGAGCGTATACCAAGAATTCTTGGGGTCCCTTGGGGATTCTTGATTGGAGCTGAGCTAACCATAGCCCAAAGTCGTATCTCTTTGGTTAATAAAATCCAAAAGGTTTATCGATCCCAAGGGGTACAGATCCATAATAGACATATAGAGATTATTATACGCCAAGTAACATCAAAAGTGCGGGTTTCCGAAGATGGAATGTCTAATGTTTTTTCGCCTGGGGAATTAATCGGACTATTGCGAGCGGAACGAGCAGGACGAGCTTTGGATGAATCGATCTATTATCGGGCAATCTTATTGGGAATAACAAGGGCTTCCCTGAATACCCAAAGTTTCATATCTGAAGCAAGTTTTCAAGAAACTGCTCGAGTTTTAGCAAAAGCTGCCCTACGAGGTCGCATTGATTGGTTGAAAGGCTTGAAAGAAAACGTAGTTCTGGGGGGGATTATACCTGTTGGTACCGGATTCCAAAAATTTGTGCATCGTTCCCCACAAGACAAGAACCTTTATTTCGAAATAAAAAAAAAAAATCTATTCGCGTCGGAAATGAGAGATTTTTTGTTTCTCCATACAGAATTAGTTTCTTCAGATTCTGACGTAACAAACAATTTTTATGAGACATAAGAACCCCCATAAAAATATTTTTTACTTTACTAGACTTTTGAACTTAGAACACTAACAGGTCAAATTTTAGATTTTTAAGATTTTTATTTTAATAAGTAAAACAAGTCAGTTAATTCATTAAGGTGGTTATGTTTATACCATGTATCAATGGCCAACTCTTATCTTAGTACAAGGTTCTCTCGGAACAATTATTATTTATTTCAAGCTATTTCGGATCTTTCTTAATCTTCAAAAAGAACTAAATTCCGTAATGGAATGGTAGGATTAAAAAAAAGGAAGTGTGGAAAAAATGACAAGAAGATATTGGAACATTAATTTGAAAGAGATGATAGAAGCAGGAGTTCATTTTGGTCATGGTATTAAGAAATGGAATCCTAAAATGGCCCCTTACATTTCGGCAAAGCGTAAAGGTACTCATATTATAAATCTCGCTAGAACGGCTCGTTTTTTATCAGAAGCTTGTGATTTAGTTTTTGATGCAGCAAGTCAGGGAAAAAGTTTCTTAATTGTTGGTACCAAAAAAAGAGCAACAGATTTAGTAGCATCAGCTGCAATAAGGGCTCGTTGTCATTATGTTAATAAAAAGTGGTTCAGTGGTATGTTAACGAATTGGTCGATTACGAAAACTAGACTTTCTCAATTTAGAGACTTAAGAGCAGAAGAAAAAATGGGAAAATTCCACCATCTCCCAAAAAGAGATGTGGCAATCTTGAAGAGAAAATTATCTACTTTGCAAAGGTATCTCGGCGGGATCAAATATATGACGAGATTGCCAGACATTGTGATCGTCCTTGATCAGCAAAAAGAGTATATAGCTCTTCGGGAATGTGCCATTTTGGGGATTCCTACTATTTCTTTAGTCGATACAAATTGTGACCCGGATCTCGCGAATATATCGATTCCAGCCAACGATGACACTATGACTTCAATTCGATTGATTCTTAACAAATTAGTATTTTCAATTTGTGAGGGCCGTTCTCTCTATATAAGAAATCGTTGATTAAGAATATATAGTGAATTCTTGGGCAACTGCGTAAATTTATGGAATCACTTACTTTACTATATCTTTTTTTTTGCATAGAATTTTTTTTGCATAGAAAAAAGAAGGGGAATATTGATATATATTAGAGGGTATTGATATATATTATGATCTGATGTGCTTTCTTGGTATCCTAAATATAAGATTAATACTTCAAGTTGCTGAGTTGAGAAAGAGATGGTTGAATCAAAAGAATTCCTTTTTTGAAGTTCAATTTTTATCAGAGGACAATATGAATATTATACCTTGTTCCATTAAAACACTCAAGGGGTTATACGATATATCGGGTGTAGAAGTAGGCCAACACTTCTATTGGCAAATAGGAGGTTTCCAAATTCATGCCCAAGTACTCATCACTTCTTGGGTCGTAATTACTATCTTGCTAGGTTCAGTTGTCATAGCTGTTCGGAATCCACAAACCATCCCGACCGACGGTCAGAATTTTTTTGAATATGTCCTTGAGTTTATTCGAGACTTGAGCAAAACTCAGATTGGAGAAGAATATGGTCCCTGGGTTCCCTTTATTGGAACTATGTTCCTTTTTATTTTTGTTTCGAATTGGTCGGGTGCTCTTTTACCTTGGAAAATTATAGAGTTACCCCATGGGGAATTAGCAGCGCCCACGAATGATATAAATACTACTGTTGCTTTAGCTTTACTCACGTCAGCGGCATATTTTTATGCTGGTCTTAGCAAAAAAGGATTGAGCTATTTCGAGAAATATATTAAACCAACTCCAATCCTTTTACCAATTAACATCCTAGAAGATTTCACAAAACCATTATCGCTTAGCTTTCGACTTTTCGGGAATATATTGGCGGATGAATTAGTCGTTGTTGTTCTTGTTTCTTTAGTCCCCTTAGTAATCCCTATACCGGTCATGTTTCTTGGATTATTTACAAGCGGTATTCAAGCTCTTATTTTTGCAACATTAGCCGCAGCCTATATAGGTGAATCCATGGAGGGTCATCATTGAATTGACTCTTTTTGGAAATAGTATTTTTTTTTTTTGCAGCTTAGCTCAATTCATGCATGGTTCCAGATAATCTGCTTGGTTGCAAAAAAATAGTTAGAAATGCGTATGAATATATAGCCTAGAGTTGTAGGAGAGAGAATAGAATAGACTATATTATGGAATTTTCAAAGTATATATGCATTAAGGAGGGTGGAGTCAGGCTAGATCTATACTATAATATCCTTAATGTCTATAAGTGGAGTCCTCTTTTATGCAGGTTTCCACTTTAAGCAATGATTTTAGAATCCGATTCAATAGAAAATGAGAAAATATGCAAACAAAATAGAAGAAACAAATGTATATATATAGGATATTATATTATATATTCCTAGGTTAGATTCATTATCTAATCCGATATATGGATATGGAATTCCCTTCTATGTAGTTCGGACAATTCACATTATCATTTCAATTTGATTTCAATTTGTACTTTTTAGTTACTTTACTTCTCCCCAATAGAGCTTAGAAGTAAGAATTTATTGGTTGATTGTATCCTTAACCATTTCTTTTTTTTGACACGAGGAACTACTCACCATGAATCCACTAATTGCTGCTGCTTCTGTTATTGCTGCTGGATTGGCCGTAGGGCTTGCTTCTATTGGACCTGGAGTTGGTCAAGGTACTGCTGCAGGACAAGCTGTAGAAGGTATTGCGAGACAGCCAGAAGCAGAAGGTAAAATACGAGGTACTTTATTGCTTAGTCTAGCTTTTATGGAAGCTTTAACAATTTATGGACTAGTTGTGGCACTAGCGCTTTTATTTGCGAACCCTTTTGTTTAATCTTAAAAAAAAAATTCTTTCGATTTCGATTAGATACTTTTTTCTTTTTTTAGTAAATTGGTATTTGCTTCCACAATTCCAATTATATCAATACTTTATTTAATTTACTCCTATTTATTACTCCTGGAATTATCTATTTATCGGGACAGATAATACCCCATTCTAGGAAGGGCTGAGTTGAGTATTATTAATTTAGAAGATATGCTCACCTTCTTATTTCCCGTCCTTAGTTTAGGAAAGTGGAAAGTTTTTTCCTTTTATTTTAGGAATTTTGGGAACAGAACATTTCAACAAAGGAAGTCTTTCACCGGTCAAACAAGACGTAAGACTTAATCTAAAAGAAATTACTAGATTGAATCTATTTGCATTAAAAAAACCGATCAAAAAAGGGCGAGCGAAGTAAGTGATCGAAAAACTTTGTTCTTTGTTCGTCCTATCTATAAGAGGAGAGCATATGAAAAATGTAACCCATTCTTTCGTTTTTTTAGCTCACTGGCCATCCGCTGGCAGTTTCGGGCTTAATACCGATATTTTAGCAACAAATCTAATAAATCTAACTGTAGTGGTTGGTGTTTTGATTTTTTTTGGAAAGGGAGTGTGTGCGAGTTGTCTATTTCAAGAATAGATTGGATCTATCCGGCTGCACTTTATAATATTTTTTAGTATTTTTCGGATAAATAAGAAAAGGGTGCACGATCTCGACGAATTACTTCTGAATAAATTCAGAAATCATATGGAAGAACCATAGCATTTCGCGACTCATTGGTAAATCAACTTTGATTCTCTATAAACCAAGAATGTGAGACCATTAACACGGTTAAAGCTAAACTGCTTGAAGTCCAGGCAAAAAGAGGTACTCTTTCTACAACTATATTAGTATTAGTACCAATTTAAACGGGAAATAGCTAATGTAAAATTTATCTGATATAGAACACTCATATCGATAAAATGGTTTGAACTATTTACTAGAAAAAAAAGGGGGCACCCTGCCCTTTTTTAACCAATGCCGAATCGACGACCTATGTATAAAAAAGAGAAATTTTTTGGATTTGAAGAAAAAAAAAATAAAAAAGAATTCTATTAATTTTCATTTTCCATTTATTTAGTTAGTTTTTCTTAATGAAATTGAAATTATTAACTAGAGGGCAAATAAAAATAAAGAAACAACTTTGCTGACCATGATATATTTTTATCTAGGCGGAAGAGTCCTCTTAATATTTATCTAGTCTTATATAGGTTTCGGTATATTGAAATATAAACATAAAAAAGAAGATAGAGGATAGGCTCATTACTTAAAAAAAAGATATGGAAATAGCTATAGAAAAAAAAAAAGGAGCGTGAGAGCCAAATGAATCGAAAGATTCATGTTTGGTTCGGGAAGAGATCATAAAAGTTGTAAACTTACAAAATAATCTACTTTCATTAAAAGATTTATTAGATAATCGAAAACAGAGGATCTTGAGTACTATTCGAAATTCAGAAGAATTGCGTAGAGGGACCATTGAGCAACTCGAAAAAGCTCGGATTCGATTACAGAAAGTCGAACTAGAAGCGGATGAGTATCGAATGAATGGATACTCTGAGATAGAACGAGAAAAAGCAAATTTGATTAATGCTACTTCTATTAGTTTGGAACAATTGGAAAAGTCTAAAAACGAAACCCTTTATTTTGAAAAACAAAGGGCAATGAATCAGGTCCGACAGCGGGTTTTCCAACAGGCCGTACAAGGAGCTCTAGGAACTCTGAATAGTTGTTTGAATACCGAGTTACATTTCCGTACGATTCGTGCTAATATTGGCATTCTCGGGTCCCTGGAATGGAAGAAATAATTAAATTAATTAGGCCTTGAACTTCTACTTTCGTTTAGAATTTAGGCATTATTTTTCCCCTTGCTTCCGAAAAAAGAGTCAAGAAACACTAATGGCAACCCTTCGAGTCGACGAAATTCATAAAATTCTCCGCGAACGTATTGAACAATATAATAGGAAAGTAGGGATTGAGAATATAGGTCGCGTAGTTCAAGTGGGGGATGGGATTGCTCGTATTATAGGTCTTGGTGAAATAATGTCAGGTGAATTAGTCGAATTTGCAGAAGGTACTAGGGGTATTGCTCTGAATTTGGAATCCAAAAATGTTGGGATTGTATTAATGGGCGATGGGTTGATGATACAAGAGGGAAGTTTTGTAAAAGCAACAGGAAGAATTGCTCAGATACCCGTGAGTGAGGCTTACTTGGGTCGTGTTGTAAATGCTCTGGCTAAACCTATTGATGGGAAAGGCGAAATTATAGCTTCCGAATCTCGCTTAATTGAATCTCCTGCTCCAAGTATAATTTCCAGGCGTTCCGTATACGAACCTCTTCAAACAGGGCTTATTGCTATCGATTCGATGATCCCTATAGGGCGCGGTCAGCGAGAGTTAATTATTGGGGACAGACAGACTGGCAAAACAGCAGTAGCCACAGATACAATTCTCAATCAAAAAGGGCAAGGTGTAATATGTGTTTATGTAGCTATCGGTCAAAGAGCATCCTCCGTAGCTCAAGTAGTAACTACTTTCCATGAGGAGGGGGCCATGGAATACACTATTGTAGTAGCTGAAATGGCGGATTCACCTGCTACATTACAATACCTCGCTCCTTATACGGGAGCAGCCCTGGCTGAGTATTTTATGTACCGCGAACGGCATACTTTAATAATTTATGATGATCTCTCCAAACAGGCACAAGCTTATCGCCAAATGTCCCTTCTATTAAGAAGACCTCTCCGGACGTGAGGCTTATCCAGGGGATGTTTTTTATTTGCATTCACGCCTTTTAGAAAGAGCCGCTAAATTAAATTCTCTTTTAGGCGAAGGAAGTATGACCGCTTTACCAATAGTTGAGACTCAATCTGGAGACGTTTCCGCCTATATTCCTACTAATGTAATCTCCATTACAGATGGACAAATATTCTTATCTGCGGATCTATTCAATGCCGGAATTCGACCCGCTATTAATGTGGGTATTTCTGTTTCCAGAGTAGGATCCGCGGCTCAAATTAAAGCCATGAAACAAGTAGCTGGCAAATCAAAATTGGAACTAGCGCAATTCGCAGAGTTACAAGCCTTTGCACAATTCGCCTCTGCTCTCGATAAAACAAGTCAGAATCAATTGGCAAGGGGTCGACGATTAAGGGAATTGCTTAAACAATCCCAGGCAAATCCTCTCCCAGTGGAAGAGCAGATAGCTACTATTTATACCGGAACAAGAGGATATCTTGATTCGTTAGAAATTGAACAGGTAAATAAATTTCTGGATGAGTTACGTAAACATCTAAAAGATACTAAACCTCAATTCCAAGAAATTATATCTTCTAGCAAGACATTCACCGAGCAAGCGGAAATCCTTTTGAAGGAAGCTATTCAGGAACAGCTGGAACGGTTTTCTCTTCAGTAACAAATAAATTTTGCATGTCTACTCTTGTTAGTAGAATAGGAATCGTTGAGAAAGCTTTTTCATTTGAATCATGCAAAAAAGTTTTCTTTGTTTTTAGTTTAGTATAGTTATTTAAAGAATAGATAGAAATAAGATTGCGTCCAATAGGATTTGAACCTATACCAAAGGTTTAGAAGACCTCTGTCCTATCCATTAGACAATGGACGCTTTTCTTTCATATTTTATTCTTTCTTTTATTTTTTTGCTTCTTCCGAGAAAAAACTGTTAGACCAAAACTCTTTTAGGAAATCAAAAAATCCAGATACAAATGCATGATGTATATATTATATCATGCATATATCATAAAGAAGGAGTATGGAGGCGGTAGTGGGAATCGAACCCGCAACCCCAAGGTTATGAGCCTTATGAGCTACCAAACTGCTCTATACTCTTAAACTAAAGAGGGGTAACTAGTGGATAAAAGAGGGTTGGATACGCCCCTCTACCAATATCTATACAAATAGAATAGTCCATTTATACAGAATGGTAAAGAGGGCTCCTCTATGATTATCAATTCCAGAAATCCATACAAATACGAAAGGGTATTTTATCCTTACCAACTGGATCTTGTTGCACCCGGTAACAAACATTCATAAACCATTTCTCGAAGTACGTGTCCGGATAGCCCAAAATGTCGATAGTTAGCTCTAGGTCTTCCGGTCAAAAAACAACGTCGATGAAGGCGTGTAGGTGCACTATTACGCGGTAGGGATTGCAATTTTTCTCGCATTTTCGTTTTTTCACTCAAACTCAAGGGAGAAACTTTGCTTCTTATCTTTTTTTTTAAAGATTGACGAATCAAATGATATTTCTGTTCTAATTTCTGCCGCTTCTTCTCCCTCTGAATCAAACTTTTTTTTGCCATAATGTGTCGTTGCTATTATTACCAAGTATACGGTTCTAATCCTAGATGGAAAAATAAATAGAAAAAGAAATCTAAAAAGGCAGATCCTCCCTCTCTATCAAGAGTAATGAACTAGGTGCTGATACAGTACAAAAAAACAAACTAAATTAACCAAACTTGCCTGATGTTGAGGCAATCAAGAAAGCTGCATAAGTGAATATATAACCCACGGAAAAGTGAGCTAATCCAACCAATCTTGCTTGCACAATGGAAAGAGCCACGGGCTTATCTCTCCAGCGAATTAAATTAGCTAAAGGTGTGCGTTCATGAGCCCATGCTAAAGTCTCAATTAATTCCTGCCAATACCCCCGCCAGGAAATTAAGAACATAAATCCAGTAGCCCAAACAAGATGTCCAAATAAGAACATCCACGCCCATACCGATAAACTATTCATCCCAAAAGGATTATATCCATTGATAAGTTGTGAAGAGTTTAACCATAGGTAATCTCTTAACCATCCCATCAAATAAGTGGAGGATTCATTAAATTGTGAAACGTTGCCCTGCCATAATGTGATATGTTTCCAATGCCAATAAAAAGTAACCCACCCAATGGTATTTAACATCCAGAAAACTGCCAAATAAAATGCGTCCCAAGCAGAAATATCACAAGTACCGCCGCGCCCTGGGCCGTCACAAGGAAAACTATATCCAAAATCCTTTTTATCTGGCATTAATTTGGAACCGCGTGCATCTAAAGCGCCCTTTACTAAAATCAATGTAGTTGTATGCAAACCTAGAGCAATAGCATGATGAACCAAGAAATCCCCAGGTCCTATTGTTAAGAAAAGCGAATTACTATTCTCATTAACAGCATTCAACCATCCGGGCAACCATAGGCTTCGACCCGCATTGAAAGCGGGGCCATTCGTTGAAGATAAGAGTATATCGAACCCATATGTCGTCTTGCCATGAGCAGATTGTATCCATTGGGCAAATATAGGTTCGATCAAGATTTGCTTTTCTGGAGTACCAAAAGCAAGCATGACGTCGTTATGAACATAAAGGCCCAAGGTATGGAATCCTAGAAAGAGGCTAGCCCAACTTAAATGAGATATGATAGCTTCTTTATGGTCTAACATTCTTGCCAATACATTATCCTCATTCTGTTCCGGATTGTAATCCCTAATGAAAAAAATAGCTCCATGAGCAAAAGCCCCTGTCATGATGAACCCTGCAATATATTGGTGATGAGTATATAAAGCAGCTTGAGTAGTAAAGTCTTGTGCTATGAATGCATAAGGAGGTAAAGAGTACATATGTTGAGCTACTAAGGAAGTAATAACCCCTAAAGAAGCTAGAGCAAGACCTAACTGAAAATGAATCGAATTGTTGATTGTGTCATAAAGGCCCTTATGCCCACGCCCTAATCGACCCCCCGGAGGAGTATGCGCTTCTAAAAGATCTTTAATACTGTGCCCAATTCCGAAGTTAGTTCGATACATGTGACCGGCAATGAGAAAAATAAATGCAATAGCTAAATGATGGTGAGCCATATCGGTCAGCCACAAACTTTGTGTTTGTGGATGGAATCCCCCAAGAAGAGTTAGAATGGCAGTTCCCGCTCCTTGAGCGGTACCAAATAAATGATTACTCGAATCAGGGTTTTGGGCATAAAGATTCCATTGACCCGTCAAAAGGGGTCCCAACCCCTGGGGATAGGGTAATACATCTAAGAAATTATTCCATCGAACGTACTCCCCCCTGGATGCGGGAATAGCAACATGAACTAAATGTCCTGTCCAAGCCAAAGAACTTACCCCGAAAAGTCCTGACAAATGATGATTGAGACGAGATTCCGCGTTTTTGAACCACGAAAGGCTTGGTTTCCATTTGGGTTGTAGATGTAACCAACCCGCTATTAAGGACAGCGTAGAAAGAAATAATAGAAAAAGAGCTCCAGTATAAAGATCCTCATTGGTGCGTAATCCTATTGTATACCACCACTGATAAACTCCAGAATAAGCAATATTCACTGGACCAGCAGCACCTCCTCGAGTAAAGGCTTCCACAGCGGGTTGACCAAAATGAGGATCCCAAATCGCATGAGCAATAGGTCTTACGTGTAAAGGATCCTGTATCCATGATTCAAAATTTCCTTGCCAAGCTACATGAAACAGATTTCCGGACGTCCATAGAAAGATTATTGCTAATTGCCCAAAGTGAGAAGCAAAAATGTTCTGATAAAGACGTTCTTCAGTAATATCATCATGACTTTCGAAATCATGTGCGGTAGCAATACCAAACCAAATACGACGAGTAGTGGGGTCCTGAGCTAAGCCTTGGCTAAACCTGGGAAATCTTAATTCCATAATGCCTTTCAAATCCTCCTAGCCACTATCCTACTGCAATAATTCTCGCTAAGAAGAATGCCCATGTCGTGGCAATTCCACCCAGAAGGTAATGGGTTACTCCTACAGCGCGTCCTTGTATAATGCTCAAGGCTCTAGGCTGAGTAGCAGGAGCAACTTTTAATTTGTTATGAGCCCAAACGATAGATTCAATGAGTTCTTGCCAATAACCACGGCCGCTGAATAAAAACATTAAACTGAAGGCCCAGACAAAATGAGCACCTAAGAAAAAAAGACCATATGCAGATAATGAAGAACCATAAGACTGAATGACTTGCGATGCCTGTGCCCACAAGAAATCTCGAAGCCACCCATTAATCGTAATGGAACTCTGTGCAAAGTTTCCCCCTGTAATATGAGTTACCACCCCTTGATCACTTATAGTACCCCAAACATCCGACTGCATTTTCCAACTGAAATGGAAAATGACTACCGAAATTGCATTGTACATCCAGAATAAACCTAAGAAAACATGATCCCAGGCGGATACTTGACATGTTCCCCCTCGGCCAGGCCCATCGCAAGGAAAGCGAAAACCTAGATTTGCTTTATCGGGTATCAAACGGGAACTCCGAGCAAATAAAACACCTTTCAAAAGTATTAATACAGTCACATGTATGGTAAATGCATGAATGTGATGGACTAAAAAATCTGCGGTTCCTAATGGAATAGGTAACAAAGCCACTTTGCCACCTACTGCTACTAACTCGCCGCCTCCCCACGTTAAGCTAGTACTTGTTGTTGCACCAGGAGCTGTTACGCCAGGCGCAGTAGCATGGATATTTTGTACCCATTGAGCAAAGATAGGTTGTAATTGTATGGCAGTATCCGAAAACATATCTTGTGGACGGCCTAAAGCACTCATGGTATCATTATGAATGTACAAGCCAAAACTGTGAAAACCTAGAAATATACATACCCAGTTAAGGTGGGATATGATTGCATCGCGGTGTCTAAGGACGCGATCTAATAGATCGTTGTATCGAGTAGTTGGATCATAGTCTCTTACCATAAAAATTGCTGCATGTGCAGCAGCACCGACTATTAGAAATCCGCCAATCCACATGT
The DNA here is from genome assembly GCF_056163025.1 of Triticum urartu. Lineage (NCBI taxonomy): Eukaryota > Viridiplantae > Streptophyta > Magnoliopsida > Poales > Poaceae > Triticum > Triticum urartu. The sequence continues at coordinate 13,029,972 of NW_028259461.1, read as the reverse complement.
GGTGTGTGAACAAGGAAAGTTGTGTACCATAGTCAGTAGCTAGGTATGGATAGGGAGGCATAGAATACATATGATGAGCTACAACAATGGTTGTAGAGCCTAGCATAGCTAGGTTAAGAGATAATTGAGCATGCCATGACGTTGTTAAGATTTCATAAAGACCCTTATGGCCTTGTCCTGTAAATGGGCCCTTGTGAGCCTCCAAAATATCTTTAAGTCCATGGCCAATACCCCAATTGGTCCTATACATATGACCTGCGATTAGGAAAAGAATAGCAATAGCTAAATGATGGTGCGCAATATCGGTCAGCCAGAGACCACCGGTTACTGGATCTAGTCCTCCGCGAAAAGTCAGAAATTCTGCGTATTTGGACCAATTTAAAGTGAAAAAAGGGGTTGCTCCTTCGGCAAAACTAGGATAAAGTTGAGCCAAAAGGTCCCGATTCAAGATAAATTCATGAGGAAGTGGTATCTCTTTAGGATCCACCCCAGCGTCAAGAAATTGGTTAATTGGTAAAGATACATGAATTTGGTGCCCCGCCCAAGAAAGAGACCCAAGTCCTAATAATCCCGCTAAGTGGTGATTCAACATGGATTCTACATCTTGGAACCAGGCCAATTTGGGAGCGGCTTTGTGATAATGGAACCAACCAGCAAAAAGCATTAACGCTGCAAAAATCAATGCACCAATTGCAGTACAATAGAGTTGTAATTCACTAGTTATTCCAGATGCTCGCCAAAGCTGAAAAAAACCAGAGGTTATTTGGATTCCTCGGAAACCCCCGCCTACATCACCATTCAATATTTCTTGCCCTACTATAGGCCAAACTACCTGAGCACTGGGTCCAATGTGAGTAGGATCACTTAGCCATGCTTCATAATTGGAAAAACGGGCGCCATGAAAGTACATGCCACTCAACCAAAGAAAGATAATGGAAAGTTGCCCGAAATGAGCACTAAAGACTTTTCGAGAAATCTCCTCCAAATCACCAGTATGACTATCGAAATCGTGAGCATCAGCATGTAGGTTCCAGATCCAAGTGGTAGTATCAGGGCCCTTAGCTAGTGTTCTTGAGAAATGGCCGGGTCTGGCCCATTCCTCAAAAGATGTTTTTACAGGATCCCTATCCACAACAATTTTTACTTCTGGTTCCGGCGAACGAATAATCATTAAGTCCTCCTCTTTCCGGACAAGACATACAAAGAGACCCGCCAACTGTCTTTTTAGTGAATCTTTGAAAGATATATATTTTGAAAGATAGATTTTGAAAGATAGATTTTGAAAGATAGATATTGTGATTAGTTCTTTTCTTTACTATCTACCATCCTTCTATTTTTTTTTTAGTTATTCACTGGAGCAATTATATATTGAAGTCAATCCGAGGCAAGTGTTCGGGTCTATTATGACATAAAGATTAGGTGCCTAACGGACATTGTTTATCTTGAAAAACAAATATTTCTCGACGTAAGAAAAAAATCTTTTTTATTTTTAATTTAAGAAACTAGTGTATTTTTTTTGAGGGCATAAGCTCCTATCTATATCTACTTTCCTTGAGCATAATATAGGGTTTTTTATTTGATTCTAAATTCCAAGATAACTCATTAGAATTATTAATAAGATGGTCCTAATATATTAGCAATATTTAGATTGCCCCCTCTTTTTATTCACTTTATTACTTCTATTCTAGACCCTATCCCTATGGTTTATTCTTATGAAATATCATATAAAATAGAAGGTATAAGAAATGGATATAATGAAATTCTTGATTCGATCTTACGACCTAATTTATTTGATTAATGGATCAACAACCAAACCACCCATTTTATGAAAAAGAAGGAGCATGGTCTTATTCAAATTCAAAGCGCTTCGTAATCTTCAACCAGTTCTGTGCTTCAATATAATTTCCCGGAGTAAGCGCTATAGCTTGTTTCCAATATTCAGCAGCTTGATCAAACCAAGCTTCCGCAATTTCCGAATCACCCTGTAGAATGGCCTGTTCTCCTCGGTCGGAATAGGAAGTTCCTTCCCTTAGAACCGTACTTGAGAGTTTCCTACCTCATACGGCTCAGAAATTGCTATCTGAATTTCCCCTATCTTAACTGAATTCGATTTATCAAAAATCGATCCAATTTGTTCTTGGGTTAAGCAGAAGAAATTAATTACCTAAGTTTCAAACCCTAATTTTTATCAATAATCAGTTTGATCTTTTTTCCCACCTTCAGAAGAATGAAGCATAGATAGATATAGAGCCTTCGTTCAAATTTTCTGAGAGGTAACTATCCCGGTTTCATATATGAAATCTCTATAGAATCCTTGAAAAAGACTTTTTTCCATAAGAAAGAAAAAAGAACTTACTATCTTTGGGATCTGATACTACACCGCTGCTTAATCCCTTAGTGGATCGGCTCTATTACATAAGCGGATTCCTAAATTTTGCCCCATATCATGGGATAAGTAAGCAGTTTTTTTTAGTTGTATCGACCCAGTCGCTCACTAATTGATCTTTACGGTGCTTTCTCTATCAATTTGAGAAACTTTATCCATAGAGTAGTAGTATAGGCCATACTTTCTTCGTTTTTTGATTCTCGTGAAGTGTCCTTCCTTCCTACAGCTGATAGGGAAAAATCGTTGTTTTTACGATCCCTATGTAGAAAGCCCTTTTTTTCTAGTATTTACTAGAAAATTTGATCCTCTCTTTTTTTTTTTTCTTTCTATAGTGGAGATAGTCGCACGTAATGACAGATCACGGCCATATTATTAAAAGCTTGCGGTAAGAAGGGGTTTCGTTCTAGTGCCCGGAAATAATATTCCAAAGCCTTTGTATGCTCTCCATTGCTTGTGTGTATAAGGCCTATGTTATAGAGTATATAACTTCGATCATAGGGATCGATTTCTAGTCGCGTAGCTTCATAATAATTTTGCAAAGCTTCCGCATAATTTCCTTCGGATTGAGCCAACATCCGTTACGGTCGTTCATTCTATTCAAAAAATCTCCGTTCCAAAACCGTACATGAGGTTTTCATCTCATACGGCTCCTCCCTTCTGTACATAATAGTACTAAGCGAAATAATCTATAGAATCAAAATAGAATTAGTCCCGTCTCATTATGAACCGAAAGGGGCTGGTATTTTTCCAAGAAATCTCTAGCCAACCTTCCCACAAGAGGTTTTTCTTAACACCAATGAATTCTATTAATGCTAGAGGAAAACGATAGCTCCAATAATTTCTTTGTTCTCAACGCCTCCTATTTAGAGGAATTAGCTACTTCAACGATCTTTGATGGTTATAGGGGTATCCAAAGTACAAACCTGATGGTTGTTTGTTATCCCAACCATTCTTCCCAGCCCTGATACCGATCAGGAAAGGGGTAATTTCTAACAAAGTTTTTCTCTTGTTGATTCCTATTTCTAGGTGTAGTGCTTTTCTCCCCTATGCTGCCTACGGATACTAATAGAGTAGGATTGGCCTGTAATCCATACCATACCATATCCTGTAGGTGTAACCTTTCGCTCAATACTCAAATCTACAATTGAAGTATCTGAAGCCGCATCAATCGAGGATACACGACGGAAGGAATTGTTAGTTCGCCTCACCTTCCCGAAGCGTGGGTTTGTTTGCTTTACAAATTTGGTTCTCTCTATGCCAACCCCCCTCTCTTTTTCGTAAGACTGAGGTATAGGTAGGGCTAAAAAAAAGCAAAAAAAAGAGTCAAATCGCACCATCTCTATAATAAGTAAATGCCTTTTTTTCTCCTGAGGTTGTCGGAATTATTCGCAATAAAATATTGGCTACAATTGAGGAGGTCTTATCAATGAAATTTCCATTTCCACGGGATCTAGGCATAATTCCCAACCCATTCTATATAGAATTGTTTTCATTCCTTCACAAAATAACATAAAAACAAACACATTCGATTCTTATAATTATAAATAGATTGATCCATATGCTCTACTCTAAATCCATATGCTTTAAATGGATAAGAGAGATATGGATTTTCCGCTCAGCTCAAATTGTATCCTTTTCCTTCTGCTTGGACACGAAGAGATATGAAATATTTGACTAAGACTGGATTTCATTCCACTTTCCTATTTCTGAACAACAACTTATGTTATCAACTATTTCGTGTTTTCAAAGTTATTAATTGTCTCATACCCTATTTTTGATTTCGATAGTATGGTGTAGCGTATCTTATGCAAACGGAATTCTAAGGTTTCTTTATTTTATTATGCAATAAGAAGAATTCTTCCATTTTCTTTTTCTTTAGTTGCGGGAAAACCCAAATTAAAACTTTTATTTTATAGCGAGCGCAATTTCTAGTAAAAAATCCTGTATCCTTCCACTTAGATCAAAAGGAATTTTTCCAATAGAACTATGGAACCCCCGAGTGGTTGCGGTTGTACCTGTACTGCAGGAATAAGAAAACTCGCTATTCACTCAGTTTATTTTCCATAATAAGTTATGTAGGAGAGATGGCCGAGCGGTTCAAGGCGTAGCATTGGAACTGCTATGTAGACTTTTGTTTACCGAGGGTTCGAATCCCTCTCTTTCCGTTTTTCTTAATTCATCAACGTTAAGGATCACAATGTATCAAATCAAATAACAATTTTTTCCAGCAATAATATAATATCTTATATTATCTTATTTTGATTTAATAGAAATTAGAAATTCTCTATAGCAAATTACTGTGGTATGTAAAATACACATAGAGGAAAAAAGAAAAAAGGATCCTAATCCTAGGGTTAATCAATTTTAGCTAGTTGATGGGAAAATACAAATTAATGGTAATGGTCTTAGGGCGATTTAGTTCGGGGAAAGGGGAAGGGGAAGAAAATTCTATGAACCTTTCCTTTTTTCGTTAAGTTCAAGTCTGACGAGAGTAATATTCTACAACTAACAACTCATTTATTTTGAGACCGACCCACTTCCTATCTAGGATTTTATTTACTAGTCCTTTATATTCCAACGTGTCAATCGCCAAATGCTTTGGCAATTTCCCCGGGTCCGATGAAGCAATATAATTTTGAACCAGACCTTTTGATCTTTGGTTATCTTTCGTAGTAATAATATCTCGGGGTTTGCAACGAAAACTTGGTATATTGACTATACGACCATTAACTAAAATATGTCTATGGTTGACTAATTGGCGGGCCCCAGGAATGGTTGAAGCCATACCCAATCGAAAAAGGATATTATCCAAACGCATTTCAAGTAATTGTAGTAAAACCTGGCCTGTTGACCTTTTTGCTTTTCCAGCGATATGTACATATCTAAGTAATTGTCGTTCTGTCAGACCATAATGAAAACGCAATTTCTGTTTTTCTTGAAGACGAATACGATATTGCTCCTTTTTCCCAGAATTGAATTTTTTTTTAAGATTACTTCCGGATTTAGGTGTTTTTCTAGTGAGTCCTGGTAAAGCTCCCAGACGGCGTATTTTTTTTAAACGAGGTCCTCGATAACGGGACATGAAGACTCCTTTTTTTATTTTATTGAAATTTCATTTTACACAATTAATTTCATTGTATTTACATTACAGAATACATCGAAATTAAAACTGAATTAAACTACAGGATAAACAGAGTAAAATCAACTAAAGTACCCCAAAAAATGGAATTTCATCAAAATCTTTTTTTTTTGTATATATATTATTTATTTTATTGTTTTGTATCTAGCAAAATTGTAAGGTAAAAAACATAAAAGATCCTGGATTCTCCATTTAATTCGGAAAAAAAGAGATTCTTGTTCGTAGAACATCGATAGAGAAAAAAAAGCCGACTATCGGATTTGAACCGATGACCCTCGCATTACAAATGCGATGCTCTAACCTCTGAGCTAAGTGGGCTTACATAACGGAAATAGTGTAACAAATAGAAATAGGTATAGTATAGGAAATCCGTAAAATCTCAGATATTAGTTATTAATCTTAGCTATTAACTAGTTCTAAATTTGAAGTTATACTTATAAAAATAAAAAAATACTAAAACTTCTTAAAGATAAAGTTAGCTTGATATGCTTAACTATAGGATATTAAAAAATAAAATTATAGAATTTATTGGTATTTTCATTCGATCATTATAGACTTTATTATTTGTTAATAATTTGAGGATTAATATTTCACTAAGGGGAACATAGAGTCAGAGTAAATAAAATTGCTAATTCTGATTAGAAAAAAAGAATAAATATCAAGCGTTATAGTATAATTTTGAATACTATAAAAAAGTAAGACGGGAGGTGGGGGAGATAAAAACTTTTGGATATATTGATTCGGATTGAATTGCAAATACATCAAGGATAGAATCAATTCAATTCTGAATTGCAATAAGCAAGCGAGGTCTCTCAAATAGAGTCGAACTGAACTGCTAGACTACGTTGAGTGATGAACTCAATGATTCAAAAAAAAAACTAAGAGATGGATGAAATTACACAAGGAATCCTGGTCTCAAAGAAGAGGGAAATGGGGATATGGCGAAATCGGTAGACGCTACGGACTTGATTGTATTGAGCCTTGGTATGGAAACCTGCTAAGTGGTAACTTCCAAATTCAGAGAAACCCTGGAATTAAAAAAGGGCAATCCTGAGCCAAATCCGTGTTTTGAGAAAACAAGGGGTTCTCGAACTAGAATACAAAGGAAAAGGATAGGTGCAGAGACTCAATGGAAGCTGTTCTAACGAATCGAGTTAATTACGTTGTGTTGTTAGTGGAATTCCTTCTAGTTCTAAATTAGAGAAAGAGGGGTTTTATACCTTATACATTTAATAAACACGTATAGATACTGACATAGCAAACGATTAATCACAGAACTCATATTATATTCTAATTATAATATAGGTTCTTTATCTTTTTTAAAAATGAAATTAGAAATGATAATGATTATGAAATAAAAAACTCATATCATAATTTTTTTTTTTCATTATTGTGAATCCACTCCAATCGAATATTGAATAATCAAATTCTTCAATTAAAATTCAAAGTTTTCGAGATCTTTAAAAAAGTGGATTAATCGGACGAGGACAAAGAGAGAGTCCCATTCTACATGTCAATACTGACAACAATGAAATTTCTAGTAAAAGGAAAATCCGTCGACTTTATAAGTTGTGAGGGTTCAAGTCCCTCTATCCCCAAATCCTCTTTTATTCCCTAACTATACTATATTATTATTATTTATCCTCTTTTTTTTTTTCTTTTTATCAATGCACTTTTTTTTCTTTTTATCAATGCAATGGGTTTAAGATTCATTAGCTTTCTCATTCTACTCTTTCACAAAGGAATGCGAAGAGAACTCAATGGATCTTATCCTATTCATTGAATAGATTTCTTTTTTATTAGAGTATCGGCAAGAAATCTTGGTTATTCACTCTATTTTTAAGTTTTATTTAAGTAAACCATGCACAATGCATAGGACTACCCCCCCCATTTTCAAATTTAAAATTTGAAATACTTTAATTAATTTTTAGTCCTTTTAATTGACATAGATACAAATACTCTACTAGGATGATGCACAAGAAAAGGTCAGGATAGCTCAGTTGGTAGAGCAGAGGACTGAAAATCCTCGTGTCACCAGTTCAAATCTGGTTCCTGGCAGAGAAAAAAAAAAAAAAGATCCACCGAATAGGTATTGATCCAAATACCTCGAGATGGATTGTGATACATATTCATTAATAATATTTATTCATCTAAGTGGATAAATCTATAATATAAATATAGAGGCACTTCTTTTTCTTTTTAAAGAAGTTTTAAAATATATCTTTTCTTTATGATAAAGAAGGGGGTGAGATTCCCCTTTATTTTTTTGCGTTTCTTAATTTTGTATTCCGCTATTCCGACGAATATTTTTTTAGTCTTGCTTATCTTTATCTTATCTTATTTTCCTAGTTGTGCTAAGTAATGTGCGCGGTACAAAGTTCCTGGTAGAGAACTTCTTTGAGTCATCCTATTTTTCTGTTCATATGAAGGAAATTAATATGCGATTTTCAAAATAGGGGAATCCAAATGAAACCCTTTTTTTGCTCAGTCTATCTGGAATGCTTTTGTATAATTAGGAATTAATTATAAATAGGTATTCCGTTTCATCTAGGAAAAGAACCTAAAAATATTCCTTGACTTGAATAAAATCTGGAGTTGTGTTGTATAAGTGAGCATGAATTTCTTATCATTCAATGAGCATCTTGTATTTCATAAAAATTGGGGGTTATATAATCCTTACGTAAGGGCCAGCCTATCCAACTTTCAGGCATTAGGATACGTTTAAGGCGCGGATGATTATCATAAGAGATTCCCACCATATCATAAGATTCGCGTTCTTGAAAATCGGCACTTCTCCAAATCCAGAAGACAGACGGAATTCTAGGATTATCCTTTTGGGCAAAGACTTTTATGCAGACTTCTTCTGGATTATCTATACCATATTGTATTCTCGTAAGATGATACACGCTAGCTAAAGATCCACCGGGTGCTACATCATAAGCACATTGGGAGCGTAAATAATTGTAACCATATACATATAAAATGACAGCAATGGAATCCCAATCCCCTGCTTTTATTTGTAAAGTCTCTATTCCTCGGTGATCAAAGCCCAAAGATCTATGAACCACCTCATGTTTGACTAGCCAATTAGATAACCAACCCTGCTGCATTGTCTTCATCTCTCCCTCTTTGTATAAATATTTCACATTTCGGATGCAAGTTTGAAAGATTGCCCTGCTTTTTATTTTTCTACACAAAAGAGCCCCTCTCCTAATTCACTAATTTGTAGGAAGGTACTGAACTTTTGGATTTGAAAAAAGTTTCAGAAGATATATCTAATGTAGATGGTGATTGATAGAGCAATTCTTGCTCATAAGTTCCTGTATGAGTACTGCGCCTAACATAAAGCTTGTGACTGGTAGTAAAACATCTATTTTTATTTTGAGATAGAGTTTGATCCTCAACTATTTCTCGCGATATCTTCTTACGAAGTTTTGTTAGGGCATCTATAACTGCCTCCGGTTTAGGTGGGCAGCCCGGCAAGTAGACATCCACAGGAATTAACTTATCAACTCCCCGAACAGTACTATAGGAATCCGTACTGAACATTCCCCCTGTAATAGTACAGGCTCCCATAGCAATGACGTATTTTGGTTCAGGCATTTGCTCGTATAATCTCACTAAAGAGGGAGCCATTTTCATTGTTACCGTACCGGCTGTTAAAATTAGGTCTGCTTGCCTAGGACTTGATCTTGGTACCAATCCATAACGATCAAAGTCGAATCGTGAGCCTATTAATGAAGCAAATTCAATGAAACAACAACTGGTACCGTATAGAAGGGGCCATAAACTGGAGAGTCTTGACCAATTCGAAAGATCATTTGGTGTAGTTGAAATAACAGAATTGGAACTTGTTTGGTCAAGTAAGGGAAACTCAATCAAATTCATAACTGTCTCAATAGAATCTTTTCCTTCTTTTTTTTTGTCTAAATATTCAGTTAAGACCATTCCAAGGCTCCTTTTCGCCATGCATAAACTAAACCAACAACTAAGATAAGCACGAAAATCAAAGCTTCGATAAAAACGGATACACCCAATACGTCGAAACTCATTGCCCAAGGGTATAGAAAGACGGTTTCCACATCAAAAACAACAAAAACGAGCGCAAACATATAATAGCGTATTCGGAATTGTACCCAAGCCCCTCCCATGGGTTCTATACCCGATTCATAACTAGAAAGCTTCTCTGGTCCTTCACTAACCGGGGCTAAAAGTCCTGAAATCGAAAATGCCAAAATAGGAATAAGGCTTGCTATTATTAGAAATGTCCAAAAAATATCATATTCGTGAAGCAGAAACATAATGTACTCCCATTAATGTGGAATAGGCGGAACTTAAATTAGTCAATTCAATTCAGCATTGTCAATTTATCCAGAACTTCTCTCTTTTCCTCGGTGAAACAAGAATCTTTTTTGTTCAAACAAAAGCGCTTAGTTTAAGTTTAGCCTTTGTTTCCTCTGTGCTGCATCTTCTTTAAAGATTCATCCAATGGAATCCCAACTCCCTTTCTTTTGGATTTCCATTCTATTTAGATATGGTGTATGTAGATCTAATTCTTATATAAAGAAAACTTTCTCGTTTCACTTTGTCTCGCTTTCTCTAGAATCTCTAGAAAAAAGAATAGCTCTATCCTTTATTTAATATTTAATAATAAAATAATAAGAGACTATTAAATAAAAATGAGAATACTACTAAATTAGAACCTAATTAAGATAGTAGGACTAATCTATGCAGTATAATTAATGAGAAGTAATACTATAAAATAAAAATAAAGAACTCTATTTCAGAACTATGAGACAGAATATTCTGTTTTCTTATTTACTCTTTACTTTATTTTTTCTATTTAAAGTTGATCAATTTACATAATGTATCTATAAACAAAGTAATAAATATACTTAAAACAAAGTAGGAATTCGCAAAATGGATAAAATCATTGCAGTTATTATAGGGAAGTCTAGAGATATCCTATTTGAAGGAGGACGGGATTCAAATCAGGGAAAGGATCCTTTCTTCTATTGATTTGATAGAAATTCGTTTTTCTTTTCCTGTCTGTATGATTTTGATTTTCGATGAATGAGCCTTTGGTAATGCTTTTATCTCTATTCTATGTCGCAGGCGCCTATCCAGTCTATAAACAAATACTAATGAGAAAATGAAAACTATACTAAACTAAAGAAAACATAGGATAGAGATCCTAAAATCTAAAAAAGGGCATATTAGGGCTATACGGATTCGAACCGTAGACCTTCTCGGTAAAACAGATCAAACGGATTATTATCGAAATGATTTGAACTGTTTCAAAGACCCAACATGCATTTTTTTGCATTGGGCTCTTTCATAAACTGATTTAAAGATCAGTTAGTCCACCATAGTTTTTCTTTACGGAAAGATAATGAGATGGCTCCCTGTGCTCTGATTGATTTTTTGTATTATGATCTATCTAGGAGCAATACCAAAGTGTTTCAAAGGAGGATTACCTTGACTTAGGTCTGCCTCCGGTCTAAATTAAATCAACCTAAGTGAAATGGAGTCTCTATCGTTCCACTGCAAGAGTTAACTATGAGACTTCATACACCTTAAAGTTCATAGAACGAAAAGAAGTTTTTTGGAGGCCCTTATCCTCATTACGCCTAGCATTTAGTGGGCTGGATATTTACCTTATCAACTAGCAAATCCATAAGGGTTCTATTTGATTAGGCACCTGAATTGGCACCTGAATCGGACTGAACCGACTGTTTGTCAGGCTACTGTTCTCCTATTCTCTCGAATCTATGAAGTAAGACATTGATTTTGCAATAAGATCGATTATGTTCATTGCATAATAAGCTCCTTTGAAAAGCATTGGCGCACGTGTAAACGAGTTGCTCTACCGAACTGAGCTATAGCCCTTATCAGAGATATCTTAACATATAGATAATTTCTTGTCAAGATGAATATTTTCTAATGCCAGAGGATACCCCTTTGATCTGTATCTGTTTAGTATTTAGTTTAGTATTTAGTATATAACAGACCAATAACAGAGCGGTATTGCTTAGAAAAGGGATTCAATATATAATCGATCGAAGTAATGGGTCTTCCTTTGTGGTGATAAATTGCCTACTTAACTCAGTGGTTAGAGTATTGCTTTCATACGGCGGGAGTCATTGGTTCAAATCCAATAGTAGGTAAGTAGGTAGAAAAATTACTAGATAGCATTGGACTTACTTCGCTTCGCTATCTAATAACTTTTTCTACCCCTCTTCCCTTTTTCTTTGTATCAACTATAAACCACTGGATTGTCTTCAATTGGATGGGGGAATCCAATTGACAGCCTCGATTCGTATCCTAGCTCGTCTGAGAGCGAGCTTCGCTTCAACCAAATCTTTCGTACCCTCAGCTTTACTCAAGTTAGCTTCGGCTATTTCAAGTGCCTTTTGAGCTTCTTCCGGATCAATATCACTACCCAGTTCCGCATCATTTCCTAAAATGATGATCTCATTATTAACTATTCTCGCAAAACCGCTCCACAGAATCGCTGTTAACCATTGGTCGTTGAGGAGGCGTATTCTCAAAGGACCCATATCTACTGCTGTGTTAATGGGGGCGTGGTTTGGTAATACGCCAATTTGGCCACTATTAGTGGATAAAATGATTTCTTTCACTTCACAATCCCAAATAATTCGCTTAGGAGTCAGTACATAAAGATTTAATTTCATTTCTTCGATTTGTTCTCCTCTTCTAAGGTTATAGCTTTCGTGCTAGCTTCATCGATGTTACCCACCCAAATAAAAAGCCTGTTCAGGTAGGCCGTCTAATTCTCCGGAAAGGATTAGTTGAAATCCCCTAATAGTTTCCGCAAGAGCAACATACTTTCCTGGAGAACCAGTAAAAACTTCTGCCACAAAGAACGGTTGTGATAAGAAACGCTCAATTTTTCTTGCTCTTGCTACAGTTAAACGATCCTCTTCCGATAATTCATCCAAGCCAAGAATTGCGATAATGTCCTGAAGTTCTTTGTAACGTTGTAAAGTTTCCTTAACTCTTTGCGCAGTTTCATAATGTTCGTTGCCAACGATCCGAGGCTGTAACATAGTCGAGGTTGAATCTAAAGGATCTACTGCTGGATAAATACCCTTGGAAGCTAATCCTCTGGAAAGTACGGTAGTAGCATCCAAATGTGCAAATGTTGTGGCAGGGGCAGGGTCGGTCAAATCGTCTGCAGGTACATAAACTGCTTGAATCGAAGTTATAGATCCCTTTTTAGTAGAAGCAATTCTTTCTTGCAAAGAACCCATTTCTGTACTAAGAGTAGGTTGATAACCCACTGCGGAGGGCATTCTCCCTAATAAAGCGGATACCTCTGATCCTGCTTGAACAAAACGAAAGATATTATCGATAAATAAAAGCACGTCTTGCTTATTAACATCTCGGAAATATTCCGCCATAGTTAGGGCAGTTAAACCAACTCTCATACGAGCTCCCGGTGGTTCATTCATTTGGCCATAGACTAGAGCTACCTTTGATTCCTCAATATTTTTTTCATTAATTACTCCGGATTCCTTCATTTCCATATAAAGATCATTTCCTTCACGAGTCCGTTCCCCTACTCCACCGAATACGGATACGCCCCCATGAGCTTTAGCAATGTTATTGATTAATTCCATGATCAGTACTGTTTTACCTACTCCAGCCCCCCCAAATAGTCCTATTTTTCCTCCACGTCGATAAGGAGCTAAAAGATCGACGACCTTAATACCTGTTTCAAAGATGGATAATTTCGTATCTAACTCGATAAAGGCAGGCGCAGATCTATGAATAGGGAACGTTGCACTACTATCTACAGGACCCAAATTGTCAACAGGCTCCCCAAGAACGTTGAAAATTCGTCCGAGAGTAGCTCCACCGACCGGAACACTGAGAGGAGCTCCCGTGTCAATCACTTCCATTCCTCTCATCAACCCGTCCGTAGCACTCATAGCTACAGCTCTAACTCGATTATTTCCTAATAATTGTTGTACCTCACAAGTCACATTAATTTGCTTATCGGCAGTGTCTCTACTCTGGACTACCAAAGCGTTATAAATATAAGGTAACTTGCCTGGGGGAAAAGTGACATCCAGCACGGGTCCAATAATTTGATCGATACGACCTGTACTTTTTTCTTCAATTGTGGAAACCCCGGGAGGAGAAGTAGTAGGATTGGTTCTCATAATTATCACATAATTAAAAAAAAGGAATTTGTCGAAATTTTTCTTTTTTTATTGTTGAATAATGCCAAATCAAATCAAAAAAAATCCAAAAGTAAAAAGGAAATGAATTAGTTAATTCAATAAGAGAGAAAAGGGGACCAGGACTTGATTTCGTTGCCCAAGCGAATCCCATTCAATCGTTTACTCATGGAATGAGTCCATTGGAAAGTTCAATCAATCTTTTTTTTCATATACATTTTGCCTTTTGTGGAGGATCTGTGCCTACTCTACTTTCCTATCTAGGACTTCGATATACAAAATATATACTACTGTGAAGCATAGATTGCTGTCAACAAAGAATTTTATTAGTATTTAGTTAGGTATTTGCATTCAAAATAAGAAAAGAGAACTATTAAGAACTTGTAAAATAAGGATTAGGAATTAATTTGGGTTGCGCTATATCTATCAAAGAGTATACAATAATTATGGATTTGGTAAATCAAATCCATGGTTTAATAACGAACCGTGTTAACTTACCATAACAACAACTCAATTCCTATCGAATTCCTATATTGGAATTCCTATAGGATAGAACATACACAGGGTGTACGCATTATATATGAATGAAACATATTCATTAACCTAAGCATGCCCTCAATTTTCTTTAATGAGTTGATATTATATTAATTGAATATCCTTTTTGTTTTACGAGATTTTTGCTAAAGTTTCATTTACGCCTAATTAACATCGAGTAGACCCTGTTATTGTGAGAATTCTTAATTCAAGAGTTATAGGGAGGGACTTATGTCACCACAAACAGAAACTAAAGCAGGTGTTGGATTTCAAGCTGGTGTTAAAGATTATAAATTGACTTACTACACCCCAGAGTATGAAACTAAGGATACTGATATCTTGGCAGCATTCCGAGTAAGTCCTCAGCCTGGGGTTCCGCCCGAAGAAGCAGGGGCTGCAGTAGCTGCCGAATCTTCTACTGGTACATGGACAACTGTTTGGACTGATGGACTTACCAGTCTTGATCGTTACAAAGGACGATGCTATCACATCGAGCCTGTTGCTGGGGAAGACAACCAATGGATCTGTTATGTAGCTTATCCATTAGACCTATTTGAAGAGGGTTCCGTTACTAACATGTTTACTTCCATTGTAGGTAACGTATTTGGTTTCAAAGCCCTACGTGCTCTACGTTTGGAGGATCTACGAATTCCCCCTACTTATTCAAAAACTTTCCAAGGCCCGCCTCATGGTATCCAAGTTGAAAGAGATAAGTTGAACAAGTACGGTCGTCCTTTATTGGGATGTACTATTAAACCAAAATTGGGATTATCCGCAAAAAATTATGGTAGAGCGTGTTATGAGTGTCTACGTGGTGGACTTGATTTTACCAAAGATGATGAAAACGTAAACTCACAACCATTTATGCGCTGGAGAGACCGTTTTGTCTTTTGTGCCGAAGCTATTTATAAATCACAGGCCGAAACCGGTGAAATCAAGGGGCATTACTTGAATGCGACTGCGGGTACATGTGAAGAAATGATTAAGAGAGCTGTATTTGCAAGAGAATTAGGGGTTCCTATTGTAATGCATGACTACTTAACTGGGGGATTCACCGCAAATACTACTTTGGCTCATTATTGCCGCGACAATGGCCTACTTCTTCACATTCACCGTGCAATGCATGCAGTTATTGATAGACAGAAAAATCATGGTATGCATTTCCGTGTATTAGCTAAAGCATTGCGTATGTCTGGGGGAGATCATATCCACTCCGGTACAGTAGTAGGTAAGTTAGAAGGGGAACGCGAAATGACTTTAGGTTTTGTTGATTTATTGCGCGATGATTTTATTGAAAAAGATCGTGCTCGCGGTATCTTTTTCACTCAGGACTGGGTATCCATGCCAGGTGTTATACCGGTAGCTTCAGGTGGTATTCATGTTTGGCATATGCCAGCTCTGACCGAAATCTTTGGGGACGATTCTGTATTACAATTTGGTGGAGGAACTTTAGGACATCCTTGGGGAAATGCACCTGGTGCAGCAGCTAATCGAGTGGCTTTAGAAGCCTGTGTACAAGCTCGTAACGAAGGGCGCGATCTTGCTCGCGAAGGTAATGAAATTATCCGAGCAGCTTGCAAATGGAGTCCTGAACTAGCCGCAGCTTGTGAAGTATGGAAGGCGATCAAATTCGAGTTCGAGCCGGTAGATACTATTGATTAACTAGATAAAACTAAAGATAAAGAAGGTATAAATAAAAAAGAAACGAAATAAAAAGAGAAAAAAATCAGTTATGAAATGCAGTAATTCTTCTTTATTCTTCTAATTGATTGCAATTAAACTCGGCTCAATCTTTTTTAGAAAAAAAAGATTGAGCCGAATAAAAATAGATCATGATATGATCATGAGACTTGACAAATTGAGATTCGTCTATTCTATATATCTAGAATATATATATTAAGGTATAATACAATAAAGAAATACAAATAAAATAATAAAATAATAAAATATAGTATTATCATATGATAATGATAATGGAATCAAATACGCAGTATTTACAGAAAAAAGTCTTCGTTTATTGGGAAAGAATCAATATACTTTTAATGTCGAATCGGGATTCACTAAGACAGAAATAAAGCATTGGGTCGAACTCTTCTTTGGTGTTAAGGTGGTAGCTGTGAATAGCCATCGACTACCTGGAAAAGGTAGAAGAATAGGACCTATTCTGGGCCATACAATGCATTACAGACGTATGATCATTACCCTTCAACCGGGTTATTCTATTCCACTTCTAGATAGAGAAAAAAACTAAAGGAGAATGAATGAAAAAAGACATAGTTTGGAAGTTAGACCTTTTTATAGGACTCTCTTTCAATTTCAAAAAAGAGGACGTTTGAAACTTTTAACAGGCGTAATCGTGAGTCAACAAGTGACTCGAACTGTGTGTAAAAAAAGAAGCATTTTTTTTTTTTCAAAATGCTAGAACTAGATAAGGAAGTTTTCTATAACCTTGAGAAAAAGGATAAAAAGGTAGTTTTTTTTTAGTTTATGACTCCGATCAAGAGCGAGAAATCCTTGATTTGGGATTGGACATAGAACCTGGACCCATCGTAGAGACGTTTAGTTCAAAAGAAAGGATCGTATCCTGATGGTAAGAATTATACTTTCGTGGAAATACAGCGCTATAGACTTCAATGCGGTAGAGTAGACGTTTTGTTTCTAATTTTTCTGGACCAAACCTCCGCTCCGACCCAACGATACAATGAATTTTTTCTGTTCATATTCATAAATAAAAAAGATTCGGAATCGCAATGCTACTATATGCGTCCAGAGGAGTATTTGGAATAATATTCTTCTATAATCCATTATTGCGGGGGGTCTTACTAACAGGGCTTCGCTGCACGGGACAGGTCTTCGTCGAAAAGCTAACTCCACCCGGCATTTTCATACCCTTTCTTTGGGTGGTATATCGCCTTTTAAAGTCTAAGAGGGTAGTAGGGGATCTATAGTAGGTAAGATAATTTGCCCTTTGATTTTGATTGAATATACTATTTTTCCGCCTTTACCACGCATTATTGTATGCGCTTCTAGAGAAGTATGTATGCAGGAAGTAAATTCTAACCGCTTTCTTTTGAATCCAATTTCAAATTAGATTAGAAAGATAGAAAGGCCATGAGGATGGGAAAATCAAAATAAAATCTTTTTAATTAGTTCTCCTTTTTTGGAATTTTCTTATTATCCTTTCATTTTTTTTACAGAATATTTTTCAAACTAAAAATAAAAAATACAATACAATAGTCAATATTCCTTATAATAGATATACTTAATTATATCATAAGAATCTTAAGATATTTTTCGACTAGATAGAAATAGTAAATTTGAATTGAGACACCTATTCCATGACGGATTTAAACTTACCTTCTATTTTCGTGCCTTTAGTAGGCTTAGTATTTCCGGCAATTGCAATGACTTCTTTATTTCTTTATGTGCAAAAAAATAAGATTGTCTAGTATTTTTTAGTGTAAGTAATATAATATGGTAGGGTATGTGGCTTTTTCTACACACACTTTCTACACACAAATGAAAAACGGTTATGGATGCGGATATAGGCTACGAGCATAAATGCATGAATATGCAGAGCCAGGTATAGCGAGTTTTATTTTATTTATTTTAATTGAATCAACGAATATTTTTTGAATAGAAAGTCAATGTATCTAACCTATTATTTCACAGGAGTACTAGTTGCTGAAGGCGATTTCAGAATCAAAAAAAGTAAAGTCAAAATTATTTAGCTTATTCTCTCAATTTCAATCGACCGCTGCTGGATTTAGTATATCTAATATGAATTGGCGATCAGAACACATATGGGTAGAACTTCTAAAAGGTTCTCGAAAAAGGGGTAATTTTTTCTGGGCCTGTATTCTTTTTCTAGGTTCACTAGGATTCTTATCGGTTGGGATTTCCAGTTATCTTGGTAAGAATATTATATCTATACTTCCATCTCAAGAAATTCTTTTTTTTCCGCAGGGGGTCGTGATGTCTTTCTACGGAATCGCAGGCCTATTCATTAGCTCCTACTTGTGGTGTACTATTTTGTGGAATGTAGGTAGTGGTTATGACCGATTCGATAGAAAAGAGGGAATAGTGTGCATTTTTCGTTGGGGATTCCCTGGAATAAAACGTCGCGTCTTCCTTCGATTCCTTATGCGGGATATCCAATCAATTAGAATTCAGGTTAAAGAGGGTCTTTATCCTCGTCGTATTCTTTATATGGAAATCCGGGGCCAGGGGATCATTCCCTTGACTCGTACTGATGATAAATTTTTTACTCCACGAGAAATTGAACAAAAAGCTGCCGAATTGGCCTATTTCTTGCGCGTACCAATTGAAGTATTTTGAGGTATCTTTTTTGAACTGAGTTGAATGAAGAAAAGAAGAATTGGAAGAAGAAAAGTTTTCTCAACACAGGGAGGAAGTCCCTTCTAAATTGGATTTGTTATTGTAAGGGGATTTTTAAGTATTTATCTAAAGGAAGGAACAAACGAGGATAAGAGAAATTTGCTTTTAATTTTTTTTTATCCAAGTTAGATATATCGCATACTATTCTTCCTTTTTCATCCGAAAGGGCTTTTTTTTTATTCTATTTCACTATTTCATTCCATCTAGATCTAAGAAAGAACCCAATGCACTGAAATTCCACTAATAACTAATATACAAAAAAGAAGAATAGATACAGGGTATCAAACCTATAGAGTTTTTGCTTCAAAGAAATAGAAATATCATGAAATAGAAATATCATCATATAGAGTCAGGGAATGGAATAGAGTCAGCGAATGAAGCATATTCATTAACAACTCCATTTACAGATCAAAAATGAAAAAAAAGAAAGCATTGCCTTCTTTACTATATCTTGTATTTATCGTACTTTTGCCTTGGGGGGTCTCTTCCTCATTTAACAAATGTCTGGAACTTTGGATTAAGAATTGGTGGAATACCAGGCAATCCGAAACTCTCTTAACTGATATTCAAGAGAAAAGGATTCTAGAAAGATTCATAGAATTAGAAGAACTTTCTCTCTTGGACGAGATGATAAAAGGGAAACTAAAGACACATGTACAAAAACCTCCTACAGGAATACACAAGGAAATAATACAATGGGTCAAAATAAATAATGAGGATCATCTCCATACCATTTTGCATTTCTCGACAAATATAATCTGTTTGGCTATTCTAAGTGGTTCTTTTTTTCTGGGTAAAGAGGAACTTGTCATTTTGAATTCTTGGGTTCAGGAATTCTTCTATAATTTAAATGACTCAATAAAAGCTTTTTTTATTCTTTTAGTTACTGATTTTTTTGTTGGATTTCACTCCACCCGTGGTTGGGAACTAGTAATTCGTTGGGTCTACAACGATTTTGGATGGGCTCCTAACGAGCTTATTTTCACTATTTTTGTTTGTAGTTTTCCAGTAATTCTAGATACATGTTTGAAATTTTGGGTCTTTTTTTGTTTAAATCGTCTATCTCCTTCGCTTGTAGTCATTTATCATTCAATTAGTGAAGCATAAATTCATTTGATCTCCCGATATTAATATTAATCAAATTAGCAAGCATCTTTTTTTAGAAAGAAAGCCCTTTTCCATTTTAGCAAAATTCTTTCTATTTATACCTACTTTAAGGTATTCATCATTGCAGTACAACTGTTGCAGTAGAATGACAACAGATTCGTGTATAGGGAACTAGATTAGCTTAGCTACCTATCTAATTTATTGTAGAAATTCTGGGATCTGCGATTGGACATGGAAAATAGAAATACTTTTTCTTGGGTAAAGGAACAGATAACTCGATCGATTTCTGTATCGATCATGATATACGTAATAACTCGGACATCTATTTCAAATGCATATCCCATTTTTGCGCAGCAGGGTTATGAAAACCCACGAGAAGCAACTGGACGAATTGTATGTGCCAATTGCCATTTAGCTAGCAAGCCCGTCGATATTGAAGTTCCCCAAGCTGTGCTTCCCGATACTGTATTTGAAGCAGTTCTTCGAATTCCTTATGATATGCAATTGAAACAAGTTCTTGCTAATGGAAAAAAGGGAGGGTTGAATGTAGGTGCTGTTCTTATTTTGCCCGAGGGATTCGAATTAGCGCCGCCCGATCGTATTTCCCCTGAGTTAAAAGAAAAGATAGGAAATCTTGCTTTTCAGAGTTATCGTCCCGATAAAAAAAACATTCTTGTGATAGGCCCTGTTCCCGGTAAGAAATATAGTGAAATTGTCTTTCCCATTCTTTCCCCTGATCCTGCTACGAAGAAAGATGCTCATTTCTTAAAATATCCCATATATGTAGGGGGAAACCGAGGAAGAGGACAGATCTATCCTGATGGTAGCAAGAGTAACAATACAGTCTATAATGCTACGTCAACAGGTATAGTAAGAAAAATACTACGTAAAGAAAAGGGGGGGTATGAAATATCCATAGTTGATGCATCAGATGGACGCCAAGTGATTGATATTATACCTCCCGGACCAGAACTTCTTGTTTCAGAGGGGGAATCCATCAAGCTTGATCAACCATTAACAAGCAATCCTAATGTGGGAGGTTTTGGTCAGGGGGACGCAGAAATCGTGCTTCAGGATCCATTACGTGTCCAAGGCCTTTTGTTCTTCTTCGCATCCGTTATTTTGGCACAAGTTTTTTTGGTTCTCAAAAAGAAACAGTTTGAAAAGGTTCAATTGTACGAAATGAATTTCTAGGTCCCGGGATTTCTTACCATCAAGTTGGTAAAAAGCCTCGATTTATTGGCAATTGCTAGAATTATCTATGATCTATTTTGGAAATCCTTTTTTTGTTTAGACTGCTTTTTGTTTATGAGATGTCTGGAATTCCTTATTTATATCCCATGCAAAAGAAGAGAATCCAAGGCAAAGGCGAGAACAATCAAATTAAAATTTCT
The DNA here is from genome assembly GCF_056163025.1 of Triticum urartu. Classification (NCBI taxonomy): domain Eukaryota; kingdom Viridiplantae; phylum Streptophyta; class Magnoliopsida; order Poales; family Poaceae; genus Triticum; species Triticum urartu. The sequence goes on along the minus strand of NW_028259461.1, from coordinate 13,008,807 downwards.
TCTTTTTCGGAGGGATTGCAGGTCTTCTTAATCGTCTATTCGGCACAAGAAAAAGCCTTTTTCTTGTGCCGATTCTTCTTGTATCAAAATAAGAATCCTTTTTCTTCCTAATTCGTCAAAGATTACTATTTCTTCTTTATTCGGGTCTGTCTCTTGGACCTCTTTTTCTTTTGCTTAGGTTTAGCCGAGGTAGTGGACAAACAGAGGGGAAGAAAATATGGCGGGGGAAAAATTTCTTGTGATTGTGAGCAAATTGCTTGGCTTGTTTAATTAAGTTCAACTTCAAATTTACAGAAATTTTGCAAAAAAAAAGTAAACTCTTCCATTGAAGGTTTTTTTATTTTTAGGCTAGTTGAATAGTTTTGATTAAGGTTTTATTAGTTTATTACTCGAAACTAAATCAAGGATTTTCAGGATACTTCCTTCGTGGAATAAGATATTGGATCCTCGAGTGATCTCTTTTTCTTGTTGCTTCATAAGAGTGAATCGAATAGATTCAATTCGCGTTATAAGAGTAAAATAAAAATTCCGCGGGTCCTTTCCGCTCTAATCAGATAAAGGGGGGTAAGGACCCGCTAAGCTCCTACTTTTTCATGTTTACAATCTGGTCCCTCCGATTACTATAGAGATGAACCCAATCCAGAATATGAACCATAAAAGAAAACACCTACTAAACCAATCACAGCAATACCAGCTACAGTACCTATCAGCCAAAGAGGAATTCTTCCAGTAGTATCGGCCATTTCCCCTACTTTCCTCCACATTTTATCAATTGGTCATGCTAGAGACAAAAACAGTCATGGGTAGTTATAAGGATGGTATCCTTCCAAATGGGATAAGAGAATTCTTATTAGTCTCTTTCTTTCTCTCAATTGAAGAAGTAATTGGAAAATAAAACAGCAAGTACAAAAATGAGTAATAAACCCCAGTATAGACTGGTACGATTCAATTCAACATTTTGTTCATTCGGGTTTGATTGTGTCATAGTTCTATAGTTGGAATTTGTTTTATCGTTGGATGAACTGCATTGCTGATATTGATCCCAAGAAAAAAACAGTAGGTACAGCTAGTCCGTGAATAGCCAGCCATCGCACTGTAAAAATAGGATAGGTTCGATCTATGGTCATTGAGGGCCTCCTAAAAGGATCTACTAAATTCATCGAGTTGTTCTAAAGAATCAAAACGGTCGGTTATTAACGGAATTCCTTGTCGGCTTTCCGTGAAATACTCGTTTGGCCTAGGACTTCCAAACACGTCATAAGCTAAACCCGTACTGACAAATAACCAACCCGCAATGAATAGGGAAGGTATAGTAATGCTATGAATAACCCAGTATCGAATACTGGTAATAATATCAGCAAAAGAACGTTCTCCCGTGCTTCCAGACATGCTGAACTCCCAAAATTTTTGTACATTCAAAAAAGGAATTGATTCCGTAAAAGATGGGATCGACCAGTAAATAGAAAATTACTGATATTTCATCCTTGTGAGATTGTCAATTTTGTACCAAAGGTGTATTTTGAGTATACCGAATTAGTATAGCTATCCTTCCTATGGCACAGCAATCTGGTTTTGCCTGGTTCCGAAACATAATTACTTTTTTATTTTTTTTTTGTCTATAGGTAAGCTATATGTTATTCAAGGCATCAATAGAAAACCCCATTTTTGTAGGTTCTACTTACTTTTCATTGGCTTCGGAATAATAGAGTAATTCGGAATAGCAGCCAAAATCTTGGGAAAATCTAAGTTAATGATCAATAGGTTTGGATAAATAATTTAGGAAGGATATTCTCATACTGACACAATACAAGGACAAGT
>NW_028259461.1:12983956-13006489 GCF_056163025.1 Triticum urartu | reverse complement strand
TTATAGGAATGTTTCCGATAGAAATGGTTTGCTTTTGCACATCGAAACCAAAAATTAATCTCGCAGATACATATAATTCGGAAGAATAGGTGAGTGATTCATACACAGCATCTCTTTCTATTATCGAGGGTTCTAGCAGTTGATATCCTTTCGCAAATAATTGAAATGCAATTTCGTGATCTGGATCTTTAATTGTTGGAAACTTGTCAAGTTCTTCTGCCAAGGCTTGATTAATGAACCTACAAAATCCCTCGAATTGGATCTGACTAAATCCGGGTATTGTGGACATTCCCTCGTTTCCATTCCGGAGCATCTTAATCTTAAGTTTCCTGTTTATCAAAGAAAAATTCCATTATCAGCTCACTCTTCATCAATCCCTATGGATCGATCTAGCAATCATGGAATCTATATTCTGTTTACTGAATCACATGAAATTCTAGGGAACTCCACATACGTATTTCATATATGTATTTCATACATATGAATAGAGACCATTTGGACGAAAGTTCGAGTTTGCCAGGGGTACAAATGAAATGAAAATGAATTGATAAAACATTCCTACAAAAAAAATTCTGCCACTTATACTTTATGTTATGATATTCTAATCAGATTGGATGGCAAAGATTTCTCATTTTATCTCCTTTCTATGAATGTAATAAAGCCGTAATATAATATACTAGAAAGTTTGACTTTACTTCGATTTAGAATAGCGTGCTTACTTTAATTTCTCAAAATAATTTGAGGGTTCTTTTTTATTTCGGATCGGAGTAGTATAATTGCTAGAAAATTCAGTATTTCATTGTGGAATTCTAAAATAAAGTAAGTCCCTTTTTTAAGTACATGCCAATCTAGTTATCCACCTCTCCCCATATCCATGCTTTTCTTTTATCGTAATTTCACTTGGGTACGCCAAGATAGTCAGGTTATACTCTATATCAGAGCAAATTTCCTTTTTTTATTCAAGATATTTAATTTAATACTTTGAAAAATTAAAGCATGATTCCCCATAGAGATATGTACATAAAGGGGATCTTTGGATAATAATGCTGTTCGGACCTAAAGTTTACCTATACACGGATTAAGCATAAAGCCATAATATTTTATTATGCCATTGAAGGGGGGGGAGATAATACCGATTTAAGAGTAGTTCACTACTGCAATAAAAAAAAGAGAATTCTAGTTAACGGTTCCAATTTATTCTGAATTTTGCAGCCTGTGAATAGAAATCCACTTTTTCTTCTTTTTCATCTCAATAGAAAGAAATGGGAAGTTTTATTGTGTTAACAATGTATGTTTTAAGATAGAATCTATCGAGGAGAATAATAGAAACTGGATCAAAAAAAGCAGGAATAGATTTTTTGAAAAAGATTGGAAAAAAGTAAGTAGAATTATATTCAAAATAAAAGGGGCTTTTCGTAAGAAAACGTGGATGAATACTTGCTGTTTTCTAGATTTTTGATCGGATTTTTTGGCGGCATGGCCAAGCGGTAAGGCAGGGGACTGCAAATCCTTTATCCCCAGTTCAAATCTGGGTGCCGCCTGATCAATAAAATACTTAGGTTTTTTTTATAGTGCTGATCGAATTCGATAAATTTTTACTTCGCATAAGTTCGGGCAAGAGAGTAACTGGGCCTGCCGATACTGGGTTTAGAGAAACCATACCATAGTTCTATCCTCAAACTAGGGTTAGGGTTTGTTTTGACGGTAGTGGCCAAAATGGTTATCAATAGGGGTGAGGTAGTGTTTCCTTATTCTTTTATTATATGAATTTGAATTGGTTCTTAATTGAGATTCGATTTGATAATTTTAAAATACGAGGATAAGATGTCAGAAATCTTGGTATCCAAAGAAAGGTCCCTAAGGGGCATTCTTTTTTTTTTTCAATCTAAGATTCAAGAAGGGACTCCACGAAAGAATATCAAGACTTACTAATTATTATACATTTTTTTATCGTACATCTTATGTTACCTACATACACTAAAGTAAGGACTACTTAATTCTAACGAGAATCAGATTAAATAGGTCGATCAAAAATCAATTTAGGAGTTGTATTATGGATAAAATCTCTTCATTCTTTCATAGAATGATACAAAGCAAGGCTGCAGGGTTTAGGTCAAAAATAAACATTAGGTAAGGTAGGTATCCAATAAATATTTATCTATCGATAATTTTATGGTATATTCGGGCGTCCTTTGCTTAAAAAAAAAAAAAAGAGTAACAAAAGGAATAAAAAATCTTCCTATTCCCGCTTCTTCTATTCAGGACATCATTCCCGTACTCTTTCTTTTTTAAGGAAAAAAGGGCTATAGTATCTCGTATTTTTAATGCTCTCTAATTCTACCAGAATTCCTATAAGAATTTGTTAGGAGTAAATTCCTTGAACTGATTGATCCATGGCCTTAGGGCGGAATCCCTTTTTGACTCTGTACCCTTGATTCCACTATGATTATTGATCAATAGTAGAATAATCCCTTCATAGAAATAGGAGACATAATTTAGATGGATATAGTAAGTCTCGCTTGGGCTGCTTTAATGGTAGTCTTTACATTTTCTCTTTCACTAGTAGTATGGGGAAGGAGTGGACTCTAGGGATACTACTAATTGATTAAGTAATCAAATTGTTGTATCAATTCTTTTCTTTAATGGATCATTTTGCATTAATCATTTTGTCAAACGTTATTCTTTAATCTTTTTCTTTAGTTTTGTTTCACTCCTGTAAGAAACTCTTGTATTGTAAGTTGTAATGTAAGAAAGAGCCATTATACCAATTCAGAATTTCTACTAGAAATGACGAATGGTTAAAAAAAGTTCTATACATAAGAAAATTAGACTTTCTTCCACGGAACTATTCACGGCATATCACACATTTTCCATTTCCTTTTACTTTTTACTATAGTCTATTCTTCATATTATTTTTCTTTCCTTCCATGGATTCTTTGGTCAAGAATTGTCTTAGATTTTTTTATTTTGACCTGATTGAAATTAAGTGGATGCAATGAAAAAAGAAATTGAATTAGACTACTTAACTATTTCAATCTACTAATCTATTCTATGTAGATTCAAAGATAATATAATAGAAAGAATCTAAAGTGTCGTAGAAAAAACTATATGTAGTTCTTTCTACCACACTTTAAGATTCCAACCAGATCCTTTCATTTAAGACTTGGATTTTTTTTATTTAATCCCTTTTTAATTTCTTCAATGATTAATTGGAATTCCAATTAATTATTTTGGCTGACTGTTTTTACATAAATAATAAGTAAAAAAGAAGTAGGAACTAGAATGAACAGTGCAGTAGCAATAAATGCGAGAATATTGACTTCCATAACCTCTTTATTTTTTATTTTCACAATAACTCGGGATGTAATCCCATGGAGAGGAAAAAGGGGTATCTTGTAAATTCAAGGGTAGGGCTTGCATTCTGATAATACTGAATCAATTCAATATTATGAATATCGGATCTATCAAATCAATTCATGGATGAGAGTTATATTTCACGGATGAGAGTTATATAGTATAACATAGGAAGATCCTCTATCCACACTAAGACCAAAATGGGTTTTTTGATTGGATTAGGAATTCCCTCTTTTTTAATCCTTTTCTACTTTTTCTTTTCTATATCTCTAACCCACGAGCTTTCTTAATCTTATACTTTCTTAATCTTATACAATTTCCCTTCCTTTTTCTTATAGTTATACATACAATTATGTATGTATTATATGACCAACTTTCACTTTCTATGGGTCACATAGACATCCAAATAAGCAGTAGAAGTGAGATGGGGAAAAGAGGTCTGAAATAAAAAGGGAATACGATTTATGTATGGATTCCGGTAAAATACCGGTACTCTATTCCATAAGAGTGGAATAGGAAATTAAGATGAGGATGGTATCATCATAAAGAAAGATAGAGTAATATAATATCCTAAATTCTACTAATCCACATATCGTATGTGTGTCTTTCTTTATCGATTGGGAGTAGTGAAAAAAAAATTCCTATATGCCCTCCCTCCCTCTTTAATGAGAGATGCAAAATAAAAAAGTGAAGTAAGGGTGCCCTGTGGGTATTTGATCTTGCTCCCTGCCCCTTTTTTTCATGGAAAAAGGAAATATCAATTTCTCCATTCATTGAACCCTAGTTCGGGACTGACGGGGCTCGAACCCGCAGCTTCCGCCTTGACAGGGCGGTGCTCTGACCAATTGAACTACAATCCCCGCGGGGTGTATGGCATACCCATTCTTAAATAGAACCATAAGAAGATTCGATTCGTCTTTCGTACTCTAAGAAATAGACGAATCATATACTACATACCCACATATTATATTATACGTGGGTATAGTGAGAGTGACATAACTAGTATGTCGTGATTTTTTATCACTAAAAATGGATAATAATCCAGCCTTCAATAAGAAAAACTCTTTTGTTTGTAAGAAAGGAATGAGAGAGATATGGATTAGAAAAAAAAATTTCCCTTTTTTCTTTATCTTTTATTTCTATAGATCAGACATTTTATTTTATGGAAGAAAAACAAAAGGATTTAGTTCATACTCACGAAGCCCTAGATTTTTGGTTTGGGCCGAGCTGGATTTGAACCAGCGTAGACATTGTCAACGAATTTACAGTCCGTCCCCATTAACCACTCGGGCATCGACCCAGGAAGAATTTATTCTAGGGTTTTTGCTAATCTATGATTAACCTCCTTTCATAATACTCCCTACCCCCAGGGGAAGTCGAATCCCCGCTGCCTCCTTGAAAGAGAGATGTCCTGAACCACTAGACGATAGGGGCATCACTAGACGATAGGGCCATATACAACCGCTCGTGATTATACTATAATCATAGTATGAGCAGTTTTTTGGAATTGTCAATATACTCGAAAAGTATAAATAGATCCAAAGCAAAGAGTTTTTCCAACTTTTCTGTTATGTTTTCATCTAGGATTTTTTTTAGTTGATCGTTATAGATTAATTCTCCGTGCTTCATTTAGTGTTCATACCAAAAATGCATCCATCCCGCACTAAGTCATAAAATTCTCTAAAAATATAGAGAAAGTTTCAAAAACAAAGAAAAAAAGTGAATCAATTTAGTAGAAAAGTACTCTATCAGATTCGAACCAACGACTTACGTCTTAGCACGAGATTACTCTACCACTAATTTAAAAAGCCCTTTATCGGATTTGAACCGATGACTTATGCCTTACCATGGCATTACTCTACCACTGAGTTAAAAGGGCTTTTTATTTAATTCAAAAATTAGCCACTTGGATTTCCCATTATGGGTCTACTGCATAATGTACATATTATATATATAATATATAGAGATAGAGAGAGAGACATTATGTAGAGATTGTATATGTATATATCGATATCTTGAGAGCTCAAAATAAAATTAATAAAAAAAAACATACCCTACATAACATATCCAACTCTTCTTGGTTCAGGGTTTTCCGTTTCCGAAGACTAGTAAAATAGGCGGATTCTGGAACCCCAAGGATTCAACGGTATATGGATATGGAAAATATAAGATTTCCGATCCTAGCGGGAAAAGGCGGGGAACAGATACCCAATAGGATATAGGATCCTTGGGAGGAACTTTTGGTAATGGCCTTGATCCTCTATGCTATTTTTTATGTGTTCTTAGTTCTATTGAACTTTTTGCATTCTTTTAAACAAGAATCTAATAAACTAGAATTGAGTCAGTGGAAAAAAGGAGAGAGAGGAAAGTGTTAAATGGAGAGAGTCGACTAATCAGAGACTTTTAGGATCTTCTTTACATCAGGTAAATCTGTCGGCCCTGTCCGTTTTTTTCTTTAAGTTACGACTCTTTGCTGCTTACTTCTATCAAGCCATAGGGAAAGTCTATGATGAATTTGGAAAACTCATCTCACTCTTACTCTATGGCTCGGACTTAATGGGGGAAGAAAACATCTTCCATAATTTCTTTTTTGTTCAATTCTGGACAAAAAAGAAAAGGAAAAAAGGAATTTATAGGGACAGTGTTACCCCCTATATCCCCTAGTTTATATTGTAGGAATAATAAAACAATTTAGCAGTCTGACACACTTACGTCCTTGCAAAGTAAATAATTATTATTGTAGTCGTAACCGTAGAATAGGATCCTAATCAAAATAAATACATTTGGTTCAGGCGCTATTAGCATGGTAAGAAAAGATTTTTTTTACAGACCAGAGGGGCTATCTAAATCCTAAAGTAAAGGCGAGCGATCGAAGTAGAAGTACCAACGGCTCAGTGTCATGAACCTTCTCCATCTGATTCAATAAGGGGGAATTAGCCTTCTTGTCAAATGGCTATCCTTGACAAAGGGTACCATTTATACCATAATCTACAATGTAGCGGGTATAGTTTAGTGGTAAAAGTGTGATTCGTTCTATTAATAACTGAATTTGAAATGATATACTTAAGGCATCCTTAAGTTTTTTATTTTTATATTCCGATGAAAACTTTAGTTCTTATAAAGGATTAAATCCTTTTCCTCTCAATAGCATATTGAGGAAGAATATACATTCTGGCGATTTGTATCCAAAGACTAATTTAAATTGCATCCAAAATAAAAATAGGATTATGAGTACAGAGTCGCGAAGCATAATTTTGCATTGGATTAAGTATTCCAATTTTGAAAATATGAGTAAAGGATCTATGGATGAAGATACAAAAAAGTTGATTTCCAATCGTAACTAAATCTTCTTAAAATAAGGAATAAGGAAGCCAAATAGCTAAAAAACGATAGTTTTGGTTTACTAGAACCATCCGCATATTGTTTCAGCTCGGTGGAAACCCAATTCTTTTCCTCAGGATCTCTTGAATGAAATTAGGGAACGAAGTAAGTAGATTAGATGAATTTAGATAGAATTTCTATCTCCTACTCTATAAGGATCATCTAGAAAGCGGAGAGCTTTGGTTCCATTCAAATAGAAAAGCTGACATAGATGTTAAGTGGTGAGAATATCCATAAAGGAGCCGAATGAAATCAAAATTTCATGTTCGGTTTTGAATTAGAGACGTTAAAAATAATCAACCAACGTCGACTATAACCCCTAGCCTTCCAAGCTAACGATGCGGGTTCGATTCCCGCTACCCGCTCCATTCTGTATAAAAGGAGTATTCTATTTGTCTAGACATGTTAGAGGCTTGTATTCAAGCCTTTTTTGTCCACCAGTTTCTGGTACTCCAGAGCGGAGTAGAGCAGTTTGGTAGCTCACGAGGCTCATAACCTTGAGGTCACGGGTTCGATTCCCGTCTCCGCACTTAGCAGTCTGTATAAAAGGACTATTCTATTTCTCTAGATATGTATGGTAGAGGGGCGTATCCAACCCTTTTTTATTCATTAGTTCCCGGCCCTAGAGGGCAAAATTGAGCAGTTTGCGAAGTCACTTGCCTTCAAAAAAAGAAGGCGCAAGGCCTCTCCCTACCCTGCAGAAAATAAAAATGAAACGAAAGGGACAGTCTACCTCTCCCTTCCCTTTAAAAAAAGTTTGCCCGTTGTTTGTCTCAGTTAATACCCAATTTTTGGAGCTCTGTTGGCGAGTTCTATTTCTGCCTCTGGAGCGCCCTCTTTTTTTGAGTGGGATGCAAAGGAAGGGTAAGATAGTAAGGGATACGGCACTAGACTAACACCTAATTAATACTTAATTTAATATAAGTAGTTAAACAGTTAACTAGACTAAACTTTTTATCATAGTACTTTGATAAATTAAGCGGGCGAGCGGCGGGAATCGAACCCGTATCTTCTCCTTGGCAAGGAGATATTTTACCATTGAACTACGCTCGCTACGGTATATATTTTATAGCGTATATCCGCCTGGGTCGACCTTCTATGTCTGGGTCGACCGTTTCATTTCATTTTCTATTATATTAGAGTTTTCCTTTTTTTATTATCTGTCAATGAATATTCTAATGGGAATGGAATTTCATAATACTGAAAGAGAAGAGCTAGCAATTCGGAACGCAAATTGCGTTTTAATACGTCTCACTATTCTAATTTTTTAGAAGAAATGGCCTTTATTATTTCTTTTTTATGGGGTTAATAAATATTAACCAAATTTCATTTAAGAAATGAGAGAATTCAGAATAGCTACGAGAAAGACTAGTCCAATCCATAATGATGTACCGGAAAATACAACATTTTTATTATTTGACCAACCATCAGGAGAAGCAAATACAAGGGGTACACTAATTACTAAGACTGAGGAAGTCGCAATTAATGCAAAAACAGCTAATTGGAAAGCAATAGTCATATTTCTAATCCTCCAAGCTACCATCAAATAAAGTTGACTACATATTTGATCCCTCACTTAAACCAAAATTGTAAAAAAATACAAGAAGTAGGAGGGGTTTAATCATGAATCCATTGATTCTTCTCTTTAATTCAAATTTATTACTTAAACCGCTTTTTTATTTGGATATGGGGGTGAGAAGAGATTATTTACTCTTTATTTCACAAGCGGGTATAGCGGATCCTGTATCCGTGTATACAGTATACAGAGATATATCGAAAAGGAACTTGTATCTGATATCTTTCTAGAGGCTAATAAATCTTTTTATTTTTTATATGGCTATGTTCTATTTGTAGGAGTAAAATAAGGATTAGGCTGTGGAGAGATGGCTGAGTGGTTGATAGCTCCGGTCTTGAAAACCGGTATAGTTCTAGGAACTATCGAGGGTTCGAATCCCTCTCTCTCCTTTTGCTTATTGAATACGTTTGTTTCTTTCATTTTTATTTATTTTTTTTTTCTGTCCCTTATCTTTCTTTCATAAAAAGGAATGAATGGCTCGGCTAGATGGAATAACCGAGCCAGAACAGAAAAAAAGTAGAACAGGTATAAATAAGAAAATCTTAGTTAAGAGGGTTCATGTAAAGAACAGGTTCCAAATCACGATCGATTCCCTTTTCAAAACCTGCTGCAGCAGCTCGGGCTCTTCCTGCATGCCATAAATGGCCCACAAAAAAGAAGAATCCTAGAACAAAATGAGAAGTTGATAACCAACTTCTAGGAGAGACATAATTAACTGCATTGATCTCGGTAGCTACGCCACCCACGGAATTTAAAGAGCCTAAAGGAGCGTGGGTCATATATTCTGCTGAGCGTCGTTCTTGCCAAGGTTGTATGTCTTTTTTCAACCTACTCAAGTCCAAACCGTTGGGGCCCCTTAGAGGTTCTAACCATGGAGCACGAAGGTCCCAAAAACGCATAGTTTCCCCTCCAAAGATAACCTCCCCAGTTGGGGAACGCATTAGATATTTACCTAAACCTGTGGGTCCTTGAGCGGATCCCACATTAGCTCCAAGACGCTGGTCTCTAACTAGAAAAGTAAATGCTTGAGCTTGAGAAGCTTCTGGCCCGGTGGGTCCATAAAACTCACTCGGATAAGCTGTATTATTGAACCATACAAAACAACAAGCGATAAAACCAAAGACAGATAAAGCAGCTAAACTATAAGACAAGTAAGCTTCTCCAGACCATACAAATGCACGGCGAGCCCATGCGAAGGGTTTGGTTAAAATATGCCAAATTCCGCCAAATACACAAATAAAACCCAACCATACATGCCCACCAATTATATCTTCTAAATCATCTACACTAACAATCCACCCTTCTCCACCAAAAGGAGATTTTAGTAAATAACCAAATATAACACTGGGACTAAGGGTCAAATTGGTAATTTTTCTTACATCTCCCCCCCCAGGGGCCCAGGTATCATATACACCGCCAAAATAAAGAGCCTTGAGTACTAGAAGAAAAGCACCTAGACCTAACAAAATTAAGTGAATACCCAAAATTGTAGTCATTTTATTTCTATCTTTCCAGACATAACCAAAGAATGGAAAAGATTCCTCAAGAGTCTCGGGTCCCAGAAGCGCGTGATAAATGCCACCGAAGCCTAAGACTGCGGAGGAAATTAGGTGAAGTACGCCAGATACAAAGTACGGAAAAGTATCTAGAACTTCCCCCCCTGGCCCTACTCCCCAACCTAGAGTAGCTAAGTGTGGAAGTAAAATCAACCCTTGTTCATACATGGGCTTTTCTGGTACGAAATGGGCCACTTCAAATAGGTTCATTGCTCCGGCCCAGAATACGATTAATCCGGCATGAGCTACATGAGCTCCAAGCAGTTTACCGGACAAATTGATAAGTCTGGCATTCCCAGCCCACCAAGCAAAGCCGGTGGTTTCTTGGTCACGACCAGCTAAAACGAAAGTTCCATTAAAGAGCGTTTCCACGTGGTAGAACCTCCTCAGGGAATATAAGATTTTCATGAGGCTGATCCTGAGCTGCCATCCACGCACGAATACCCTCGTTTAAAAGAATATTTTTGGTGTAGAAAGTCTCAAATTCAGGATCTTCCGCTGCACGGATTTCCTGGGAAACAAAGTCATAGGCACGTAAGTTCAGAGCCAAGCCAACTACGCCAATAGCACTCATCCATAAACCGGTGACGGGTACAAATAGCATAAAGAAATGTAACCAACGTTTATTGGAAAAAGCAACACCAAAGATTTGGGACCAAAAGCGGTTAGCAGTGACCATTGAATAAGTTTCTTCAGCTTGAGTTGGGTTAAAAGCACGGAAGGTATTTGCACCATCACCGTCCTCAAATAGAGTGTTTTCTACGGTCGCTCCATGAATAGCGCATAGCAGAGCCGCACCTAATACTCCGGCAACTCCCATCATATGAAATGGGTTCAACGTCCAATTATGAAATCCTTGGAAGAAAAGGATGAATCGAAATATCGCTGCTACGCCAAAACTCGGCGCAAAGAACCAACCAGATTGCCCCAGTGGATAAATAAGGAATACAGAAACAAAAACAGCAATTGGACCAGAGAATGAGATTGCATTATAAGGCCGCAATTGAACAGACCGAGCAAGTTCAAATTGGCGTAACATGAAACCTATTAGTGCAAAAGCCCCGTGGAGAGCTACAAAAGTCCATAGACCGCCTAATTGACACCAACGAGTAAAATCTCCTTGTGCTTCGGGCCCCCATAGTAGCAACAAAGAGTGTGCTAAACTATTGGCAGGGGTAGAAACTGCTGCGGTTAAGAAATTACAACCTTCCAAATAGGAACTAGCCAATCCATGGGTATACCAAGAAGTTACAAAAGTTGTCCCTGTAAACCAACCCCCTAAAGCGAAATAAGCACAAGGAAAGAGCAATAGGCCAGACCATCCTACAAAAACGAAACGGTCCCTTCGTAACCAGTCATCCATAGTATCAAATAGATCATTTTCTTCTTTAGGAATTCTACCAAGGGCTATAGTCATAGTGATCCTCCTATTCAATTACTTCAACCATTTCCGAGCACCTCATATCACTTTCCAAGGCATATGATAGTTTTATTATCTGTGGACGATTTCTTTCTCGTTCAATGCCCTTTTTCAATGGTCTCGAAGAGAGAAATTTCCCATTTTTATCTATGGAGTCACAGTCACAACCGAGGTCGTGGTAAATCCATGAATTTGATTCGATTTGTTTTTCTTATACTATTTATTTGTTTTTCTTATACTATAGAAATAGAAATAAATTGTTTTTCTTATACTATAGAAAGAAATAAACCTTTGAATTCAGCATTATTCCAAGACTCCTATTTCAAAGTCTATCTTTTAAGGGAAAAATGCAAATAAAAGTAACCCTTCTTTTCCCATTCCCTCTCTATTGCATGGGTGGAAGAACTAAAATAATAGAGGATTCTGAAAAAAAAAAATGGACCTTCGAAATCCAATTTTATGTGTAGCGCAAAGGAGTTGCGATTTCTTCTTATTCCTATAGAACATCTAGTAACAAGAATATGAAATCGTAAATAGCGAAAAATTCTTGTCTTGCGCGGTCTAAGTCTAAGGAAATAAAAAAAATTCGCTTATACAATTTCATCTACATCGAATTTATATATCAGAATAGCGGATAGAGGCATCATTAAAGGAGTCAGGTCTACTTACTTTATGCTTCTTTCCAATTTTATGGTGGATTTGATAAGAACCCTTTTTGCTTTCTTGATAAATAATCGACAAAAAAAGCGTTTTTTTTATATAACCTGCTTGTTTTATTATAATTATAACAAGTCCTATATGGAAATGCCCGCTAAAGAGAAAATCTATTTGATTGTCTCTCGGCCAATATCGATTTTTAGAAAGAAAAAACAAGAATTTTCTTCTTTTTTTATTAACATTAAGAAAAAAGAATATAATTAAAATGGAATTGGCAATATAATTTTTATAGACTTTTGAAAGAAAAAAAAGGGGTTTTTTGCAACCGTTATTTCTTATTTCTTGCCTATATCATATCACGGAAACCTTTCGCTTTGGAACGTGGAGAGATGGCTGAGTGGACTAAAGCGGCGGATTGCTAATCCGTTGTACAATTTTTTTGTACCGAGGGTTCGAATCCCTCTCTTTCCGCTCCCTTGGATCATTTGGGACTTTCGAATTGGAAAGAATTCTGACCCCCGGATTTTCTCATAGATAAATGTACGAAACAAATCCAATAAGAAAAAAAAAAACTGAATTTTTACTCCTCGCGTCCAGGATTCCGTCCTGGGTCATTAGATAAGAATCCAAAGATAAAGAGTGAAACAAAGAATATCACTACTGTATAAACAAAAAGTTTGAGAGTAAGCATTACATAATCTCCAAGATTTTTTTTTAAGGAATAGATTACCAGTTTTTCCTTACCACACGGATCCACTAGGATGGTTTTTTTTTATACCTAAAAATGCAAAAAAGAATTCTTGAAAAAAATTGCAAGAATTCTTTTATAATAAGCACTCTTATCAATAGCAAAAATAGGGTTAGGTGGTTAGGTATTGTGTAGGTACCTTTAGGTACCTGCTCAACCTAGGTGCAGGGGAGTAGAAAGGCTGATCCAAATTTATTGCTGTAGCTACCCATTCAATGTAGAAGAATTTAAATTTTAGAATCGAAGGTTCATAATATAAAAATATAAAACTTCTCGGCTTTTACCCATTTTAAAATTTTTTTGGAATGAACACATCATTCAATTTGGCATACAGAGTACTAAAGATTTCATCGAAAACTTACAGCAGCTTGCCAAACAAAGGCTAATAGAAAAAAGAATAGAGGTATAACAGGCATAATATCCACGATTGGATTGAAAATAGCATAAGCTTCGGGTAATTTGGCAAAGAAAAAACTAGTAGGATAAAGAACAGAATTAAAACAGATACAGGTTAAACTAAGTATATTAGGCATAACAAGCATTTCATTCTTGTAGAGTAAATAATTGGATTTTTCTTGAGTTATTTTTTTAAGGGAAAGAAGGAAAAGGCAGATTCAAAATCTTTTTTCTTCGGACTTTCCCAAACACAAAATACCTCCTTGTATTCGCACTCTCAAATGAGAGTGGAATAAATTCGACTTTCATATAATATCTTAATAGAATTCCATGTAATGATCAATGCATTTTTTTGATTCTATATTATCCGCATGTGTAGAATACTAGCAAGAGAATATCCCTCCTTTTTTATGTAATTGAAATGGTATTGACGAATAACAAATAAACATACTAGTGTTTATTAGTGTCGCATAAAACCCGAAATGGGGCGTGGCCAAGTGGTAAGGCAGCGGGTTTTGGTCCCGTTACTCGGAGGTTCGAATCCTTCCGTCCCAGATTGTTTCTGATGAAACAAACGGTGAAATCATATAGTATTCCGTACGAGACAAAAGTTTATTAAAGAGAATAATGATATCTTATTCTTTCTCAGAAAACATAATAAAGTCTTAAGTCCAGTCAAATTGACTATCTTTATTTTCATGAAAAAATGGGATCTATCAAGCACATTCAGGATATGCCTCTACTATAAAATCACTTAGTCATATTTTTTTCTTCCTTTTGGTATTCGAGTTGAAGAAGTACGAGAATTCTATAACTACCAAAAACTTTCAATCTTTTCATTGGAATAGTTTATTTAGTTATTATAGTTAATTGTTTTTGGTACTGAAAAAATATATTACTACTAGAATTCTAATTCTAGTAATTAAATTAATTAAACTTTTTTGGAGGTTGATAGTTTATTTATTGAGGAAGAGTCAATCCTTCTTTTCTCACTTCAAGATTGATCATCTCGAGCCATCCGTTGAGGGTGGAAATTTAAGAATAAATAAGTTTTAAGCAAACTTGTTTAGTCGTCTTTTTCAAACTATGTTTCATTCATATGATAGAATTTTAATATGGGTTTAAATAAATTGGATCTTGGCGGAGGCTTCCCGGATAAATACTTACTTTCTTTTATCCATATTGCTCCATAGATAGCAAGTTTTAATTAGTATAAAAAAACTAAACCAATGACTATTCATGATTCCATCCATATTGGATCAATTCTCTATACCACTTTGCAATGAAAAGAGGAATGTTTGTTATGGTAAAACTTCGTTTAAAACGATGTGGTAGAAAGCAACGTGCGACTTGAAGGACATGATCGATTGTGGATTTTGCTATCCATCATTTTCCATAGTAATGAAAATGCTCTTGGCTCGACATAGCCTGTTCTATTCGTTCCGAACCAAATTTGCGCTGGGTTTAAGTAACATAGTACACGATGGAGCTCGAGAGGACAGAATTTTTTTTATCAAGGGAAAGAATCTAGGGTTAGTGAAAACTAATAAATTAGGCCAACTTTGTCAGTCTATCCTTAATATAGAAATAAATCGAAAGGTTAAAATAAGAAGAAAGTCCAATAAAAGTATATCAGAATCAATCCCTCTTATTAGATTTCTATAGAAGAGATAAATGCTTTATCGAAGGAAATAAGAAAAAAGGGTATGTTGCTACTCTTTTGAAAGAAAAAAATAGGAATTCCCGAAGTAATGTCTAAACCCAAGGATTTCACAAATCAAAGATAAAGGATTCCAGAACAAGTAAACACAATTTTCAATTGTCTCAACAACAGAGTTGGATTAGAATAAGGAATAAAAGTCAATTCGTTCGAAATGAGACAAAGAAAAGAGTTTAAAGACGACTCAAAAATTTTGGAAGGATTTTGCCTTCGAAGTTTGTCAGGCAAAATTAGCCCACTTGAGTCATGAGTATAAATGAAATTTGTTTTTTCTGTAAGGAAATTAATGCACGTCATAGTCTAATTTCTATTATTATCGACAGAAATTCGAATCATTTTCTCGAGCCGTATGAGGAGAAAACCTCATATACGTTTCTAGGGGGGGGCGTTGTTTATCTACATCTATCCCAATAAGCTGTCTATCGAATCGTTGCAATTGATGTTCGATCTCGAAGAGAAGGAAGAGATCTTCAAAAAGTAGGTTTTTATGATCCGATAAAGAATCAAACTTGTTTAAATGTTCCAGCTATTCTCTATTTCCTTGAAAAGGGTGCTCAACCAACAAGAACTGTTTATGATATTTTAAGGAAGGCAGAATTCTTTAAAGAAAAAGAAAGAACTTTGAGTTAATTGAAGAACTAAATGAATCAAAAAATAGGATAGGAGAAGATTATTAGTATTCCTAGTTGTCTAATTATTTAGACACAATTTACCTCTTTTTTAATCCTATTTGGATTTATATTATATCGTGCCAATCCAACATAAGCCCCTATTTTATTTACTTTTTCTATCTAATTTGTTTTCTTACCATTGTATTTCCATTGACAAAGGTCTATTGAACAAATAGAATTTGTAGATAGATGGGTCTCTTTATCCTCACTCCATATTCAATTTTTCCGCCTACACTTCGCTCAAATGATAAGGGTGTTCCTCTTGCATGTATTCTCATACAATATAATATATATTTTTTATAATATATATTTTTTGTTAATAAAAATCGCTAAAAATAAGGAGAATTTGGCCATCGTGATTAGGGTCGCTCTTTTTTTAACTTTACTTTAGTGGAATTTCACCGGACCTGTTCGTTTTGGCATTTGAGTGTTTTTCATGGTCGATAAAAAAAATCTTTTGATGTCTTGCTAGTTCAATGTTTTGACAGAAGCGCGCGGTGTAATTCCATTGATTTTTGGATTTCGATCGTATCTAAGATCCTTTTTTTATCTGGGTTGCTAACTCAATGGTAGAGTACTCGGCTTTTAAGTGCGACTATGATCTTTTACACATTTGGATGAAACAACAAATTCGTCCAGACTCTTGGTAGAGTCTAGAAGACCACGACTGATCCTCAAAGGTAATGAATGGAAAAAATAGCATGTCGTAATAAAATCAATCTTTTTTGAATGGAATCCAAAATTACGATTTTCTGGGTCTAATGAATAAATGGATAGAGCCTGGCTCCAATTCTGGTAAAATAAAAAGCAACGAGCTGAACTTCCTAATTGGAATGATTCCCCGCTCTAATTAGACGTTAAAAATAGATTAGTGCCGGATGCGGGGAAAGGTTGGGTTTTCCTATGAGTGGACCCTTTATTTTTTCTTTTTTTTTTTAGAAATCCTAATTATTCTTGATTATGGATTGAATAAGGGATGTTATGGATTGAATGTGTAAAAGAAGCAGTATATTGATAAAGAGGCTGTATTCCAAAGTCAAAAGAGCGATTGGCCTGCAAAAATAAAAAACTTGTTCTGTTCTTTTTTTTTAATTAGAACAAACATAAACTAATTGGGTAGAAAAGGAGCAGAAAAAGATCTGTGGATTAGACTCCCTTTCTTTCCAGGGTTTGTATTAAAAATGCAACACCCTGTTCTGACCATATTGCACTATGTATCATCATTCGATAAACCGAGAAATGCTTCTTCTCTCTGATTCAAGTAGAAATACAAATGGAAAAATTCGAAGGGTATTCAGAAAAACATAAATCTCGTCAACAATACTTTGTCTACCCACTTCTCTTTCAGGAATATATTTATGCATTTGCCCACCATTATGGATTAAATGGTTCTGAACCTGTGGAAATAGTTGTTAGTTGTAATAACAAGAAATTTAGTTCACTACTTGTGAAACGTTTAATTATTCGAATGTATCAGCAGAATTTTTTGGATAACTCGGTTAATCATCCTAACCAAGATCGATTATTGGATTACAAAAATTATTTTTATTCTGAGTTTTATTCTCAGATTCTATCTGAAGGGTTTGCGATCGTTGTGGAAATCCCATTCTCGCTACGGGAATTTTTTTGTCTGAAAGAAAAAGAAATACCAAAGTTTCAGAATTTACGCTCTATTCATTCAATATTTCCCTTTTTAGAAGACAAATTTTTGCATTTGGATTATCTATCACATATAGAAATACCCTATCCTATCCATTTGGAAATCCTGGTTCAACTCCTTCAATACCGTATCCAAGATGTTCCATCTTTGCATTTATTGCGATTCTTTCTCAACTATTATTCGAATTGGAATAGTTTTATTACTTCAATGAAATCCATTTTTTTTTTTCAAAAAGAAAATAAAAGACTATTTCAATTCCTATATAACTCTTATGTATCAGAATATGAATTTTTTTTGTTGTTTCTTCGTAAACAATCTTCTTGCTTACCATTAGCATCTTCTGGAACTTTTCTGGAACGAATCCACTTTTCTAGGAAGATGGAACATTTTGGGATAATGTACCCTGGTTTTTCTCGGAAAACCCTATGGTTCTTTATGGATCCTCT
Source organism: Triticum urartu (assembly GCF_056163025.1). Lineage (NCBI taxonomy): Eukaryota > Viridiplantae > Streptophyta > Magnoliopsida > Poales > Poaceae > Triticum > Triticum urartu. Next base: position 12,988,904 of record NW_028259461.1, on the reverse strand, counting down.
TATGCATTATGTTCGATATCAAGGAAAGGCAATTCTTGCATCAAAAGGCACTTTTTTTTTGAAGAAGAAATGGAAATGCTACCTTATCAATTTCTGGCAATATTATTTCTGTTTTTGGACTCAGCCGCGAAGAATCCATATAAACCAATTAGCAAACTCTTGCTTCGATTTTATGGGGTACCTTTCAAGTGTACAAAAAAGTTCTTTGTTAGTAAGGAATCAAATGCTGGAGAATTCATTTCTAATAGATACTCGAATGAAAAAATTCGATACCATAGTCCCCGCTACTCTCCTCATAGGATACTTATCAAAAGCTCAATTTTGTACTGGATCGGGGCATCCTATTAGTAAACCCATTTGGACAGATTTATCAGATTGGGATATTCTTGATCGATTTGGTCGGATATGTAGAAATCTTTTTCATTATCATAGTGGATCTTCGAAAAAACGGACTTTGTATCGACTAAAGTATATACTTCGACTTTCATGTGCTAGAACTTTAGCTCGTAAACATAAAAGCACGGTACGAACTTTTATGCAACGATTGGGTTCGGCATTTTTAGAAGAATTTTTTATGGAAGAAGAGCAAGTTTTTTCTTTGATGTTCACCAAAACAACTCTTTTTTCTTTCTGTGGATCACACACTGAGCGTATTTGGTATTTGGATATTATACGTATCAATGACCTGGTCAACCCTCTTAATTAATCATTAGACGAAATTAAGAAACAGGAAAGGGTTGATAAATGATCAAGAAAAAACTTTTCTATTTTTCATTCTGAAATGTTCTTTTTATTATAATAAAGAGTAGGTGAATCAACTTACTAATTAAAAAAATTAGTAGAACTTCCTCTTTGGAATAGAAATTGGCTATTTCTACATAGGGAAAGTCGTGTGCAATGAAAAATGCAAGCACGATTTGGGGAGGGATTTTTCTCTATTGTAACAAGGAAGAATTATCTACTCCATCCGACTAGTTCCGGGTTCGAGTCCCGGGCAACCCATATAGAAAAGACCCATCAAAGTTTTTCACTTTGACTCACTTCATTTACAAATACAAAATTATTGGTTTGGTTAATTTAGTTATATGGATAGCTAATCTTTGGGCTGACTTGGTTGACATTGGTATATAGTCTATGTTATACTGTTAAATAACAAGCCTTCTATTATCTATATTCTAGTTAATACGTGTGCTTGGGAGTCCTTGCAATTTGAATAAACCAAGATCTTACCATGACTGCAATTTTAGAGAGACGCGAAAGTACAAGCCTGTGGGGTCGCTTCTGCAACTGGATAACTAGCACTGAAAATCGTCTTTACATCGGATGGTTCGGTGTTTTGATGATCCCTACCTTATTGACCGCAACTTCTGTATTTATTATCGCCTTCATCGCTGCCCCTCCAGTAGATATTGATGGTATTCGTGAGCCTGTTTCTGGTTCTTTACTTTATGGAAACAATATTATCTCTGGTGCTATTATCCCTACTTCTGCGGCGATCGGATTGCACTTTTACCCAATTTGGGAAGCTGCATCTGTTGATGAGTGGTTATACAATGGTGGTCCTTATGAGCTAATTGTTCTACACTTCTTACTTGGTGTAGCTTGTTATATGGGTCGTGAGTGGGAACTTAGTTTCCGTCTGGGTATGCGTCCTTGGATTGCTGTTGCATATTCAGCTCCTGTTGCAGCTGCTACTGCTGTTTTCTTGATTTACCCTATTGGTCAAGGAAGCTTTTCTGATGGTATGCCTTTAGGAATCTCTGGTACTTTCAACTTTATGATTGTATTCCAGGCAGAGCACAACATCCTTATGCATCCATTCCACTGTTAGGTGTAGCTGGTGTATTCGGCGGTTCCCTATTCAGTGCTATGCATGGTTCCTTGGTAACCTCTAGTTTGATCAGGGAAACTACTGAAAATGAATCCGCTAATGAGGGTTACAAATTTGGTCAAGAGGAAGAAACTTATAATATTGTGGCTGCTCATGGTTATTTTGGCCGATTAATCTTCCAATATGCTAGTTTCAACAACTCTCGTTCTTTACACTTCTTCTTGGCTGCTTGGCCTGTAGTAGGAATCTGGTTCACTGCTTTAGGTATTAGTACTATGGCTTTCAACCTAAATGGTTTCAATTTCAACCAATCTGTAGTTGATAGTCAAGGTCGCGTTATTAATACTTGGGCTGATATCATCAACCGTGCTAACCTTGGTATGGAAGTAATGCACGAACGTAATGCTCACAACTTCCCTCTAGACTTAGCTGCTGTTGAAGTTCCATCTATTAATGGATAAGGTTTTTCTGCTAACATATAAGAATTTTTGAAGACAGAAATACCCAATATCTTGTTCTAGCAAGATATTGGGTATTTCTGTCTTTATTTTGAATCTTTTTTTCTTCTTAATCTTTCTATTCAGAATTCAGTTAACGACGAGATTTAGTATCCTTTCTTGCATTTTCATAACTCGTGAAATGCCGAGTAGGCACGAATTCCCCCAATTTGCGACCTACCATAGGATTTGTTATGTAAATAGGTATATGTTCCTTTCCATTATGAATCGCGATTGTATGGCCAACCATTGTGGGTAGAATGCTAGATGCCCGGGACCACGTTACTATTGTTTCTTTCTCCTCCTTCATATTGACCTTTTCTATCTTTGCCAATAAATGATGAGCTACAAAAGGATTCGTTTTTTTTCGTGTCACAGCTGATTACTCCTTTTTTCCTTTTTAAAGAGTGGCATTCTATGTCCAATATCTCGATCGAAGTACGGAGGTCAGAATAAATAGAATAATGATCAATGGAAAAAAGAAAAAAATCCTTTAGCTGGATAAGGGGCGGATGTAGCCAAGTGGATCAAGGCAGTGGATTGTGAATCCACCATGCGCGGGTTCAATTCCCGTCGTTCGCCCATCGCATTATTGCAAATTCCAAAAATGCAATTTTCCATATTCCTAGTTACGTATTTACTTACGGCGACGAAGAATAAAACTATCGCTATATTTTTTCCTTTTCCTAGTTCTTCTTCCAAGCGCAGGATAACCCCAAGGGGTTGTGGGTTTTTTTCTACCAATGGGAGCTTTCCCTTCACCGCCCCCATGGGGGTGGTCCACAGGGTTCATAACTACCCCTCTTACTACGGGGCGTTTACCTAGCCAACACTTAGATCCGGCTCTACCCAAACTTTTTTGGTTCACCCCAACATTACCCACTTGTCCGACTGTTGCTAAGCAGTTTTGGGATACTAAACGGACCTCCCCAGATGGTAATCTTAAAGTGGCCGATTTACCCTCTTTTGCAATGAGTTTCGCTACAGCACCTGCTGCTCTAGCTAATTGCCCACCCCTTCCACGTGTGATTTCTATGTTATGCATGGCCGTGCCTAAGGGCATATCGGTTGAAGTAGATTCTTCTTTTCTCTCAAAAAACCCCTTCCCAAACTGTACAAGCTTCTTCCAAAGCATACGGCTTTCTAGATGTATATGACGATCTCTAGACAGATGGATCTTATATGAATCATATGATGAAGTACCACATGAGTGGATATATAGGAAAGGAATCCAAATCTGCCGAATCGCTCATGTTATGATCTTCTACATCCTAGGTCTCTGCGTTCCGTCATCTGGCTTATGTTCTTCATGTAGCATTCAGATCGAATGACTCTATGAAATTACGTCGATACTTCCACATATTATGGGTAACGTAGGAGACATCCCTATTTTCCCCCGGGGGTCTTAATTACCACTGCTTAGCTTTCAATTTGCCTCTGACCATCAAATTAAATGTGAATAACCCGTCCTCCTCTCTTTGAAACAAGGGGCGCTTCCGGTTCTGTGCGTGCTTCAAACAATTTTGTCTTCTCCATATTACCATATCTCTAGAGCCAATAATTTTCTATGAGGAACTACTGAACTCAATCACTTGCTGCCGTTACTCAACAGTTTTCTGTTGAGGTCTATCCCGTAGAGGTAGTCAAATTGGATCAGTGATCGATTTCTAGGTTTCGTCGTAAACCTAATTGGTTACTTCCAATTACGTAAATCAATAGTTCAAACCGCACTCAAAGGTAGGGCATTTCCCATTGATATAGGAACTTTTGTACCAGAAACAATAGTATCTCCAATTATAGCCCCTCTGGGATGTAAAATATATCTCTTCTCACCATCCCCATAGTGTATGAGACAAATGTATGCATTTCGATTAGGGTCGTATTCTATGGTTACGATTCTACCAGATATGTCTTTTTGATTCCGTCGAAAATCTATTTTACGGTATAGGCGCTTATGACCTCCCCCTCTATGCCTTGCGGTAATGATTCCTCTGGAATTACGACCTTTACCACAACGGTGCCGTCCATGGATCAAATTATTTCGTGGATTGGATTTCACTTGCCTGTCTACGGTTCCCTTGCGTGTGCTCGGGATAGGTGTTTTGTATAAATGTTTCGCCGTATTATTAAGTATTCTCCTTTAGTTTTTTTCTCTATCTAGAAGTGGAATAGAATAACCCGGTTGAAGGGTAATGATCATACGTCTGTAATGCATTGTATGGCCCAGAATAGGTCCTATTCTTCTACCTTTTCCAGGTAGTCGATGGCTATTCACAGCTACCACCTTAACACCAAAGAAGAGTTCGACCCAATGCTTTATTTCTGTCTTAGTGAATCCCGATTCGACATTAAAAGTATATTGATTCTTTCCCAATAAACGAAGACTTTTTTCTGTAAATACTGCGTATTTGATTCCATCCATAAATCGACTTTCCCTCCTATGCTCTGAGTTCCAGTATCGATAAGAATTCGAGTTCTTATTGTTCTTATGTTATGGTATGAATATACCATACCAATTCGTTATGTATGGATGATGGATGAGATTCCATGGATAGAGAGCCAGTTCCAATAGACTTATGGAATGTTCCCGTTCGTGTGCATCCAGCAGGAATTGAACCCG
>NW_028259461.1:12931094-12968456 GCF_056163025.1 Triticum urartu | reverse complement strand
GAAAAAAGGGAAATTTTTTTTTCTAATCCATATCTCTCTCATTCCTTTCTTACAAACAAAAGAGTTTTTCTTATTGAAGGCTGGATTATTATCCATTTTTAGTGATAAAAAATCACGACATACTAGTTATGTCACTCTCACTATACCCACGTATAATATAATATGTGGGTATGTAGTATATGATTCGTCTATTTCTTAGAGTACGAAAGACGAATCGAATCTTCTTATGGTTCTATTTAAGAATGGGTATGCCATACACCCCGCGGGGATTGTAGTTCAATTGGTCAGAGCACCGCCCTGTCAAGGCGGAAGCTGCGGGTTCGAGCCCCGTCAGTCCCGAACTAGGGTTCAATGAATGGAGAAATTGATATTTCCTTTTTCCATGAAAAAAAGGGGCAGGGAGCAAGATCAAATACCCACAGGGCACCCTTACTTCACTTTTTTATTTTGCATCTCTCATTAAAGAGGGAGGGAGGGCATATAGGAATTTTTTTTTCACTACTCCCAATCGATAAAGAAAGACACACATACGATATGTGGATTAGTAGAATTTAGGATATTATATTACTCTATCTTTCTTTATGATGATACCATCCTCATCTTAATTTCCTATTCCACTCTTATGGAATAGAGTACCGGTATTTTACCGGAATCCATACATAAATCGTATTCCCTTTTTATTTCAGACCTCTTTTCCCCATCTCACTTCTACTGCTTATTTGGATGTCTATGTGACCCATAGAAAGTGAAAGTTGGTCATATAATACATACATAATTGTATGTATAACTATAAGAAAAAGGAAGGGAAATTGTATAAGATTAAGAAAGTATAAGATTAAGAAAGCTCGTGGGTTAGAGATATAGAAAAGAAAAAGTAGAAAAGGATTAAAAAAGAGGGAATTCCTAATCCAATCAAAAAACCCATTTTGGTCTTAGTGTGGATAGAGGATCTTCCTATGTTATACTATATAACTCTCATCCGTGAAATATAACTCTCATCCATGAATTGATTTGATAGATCCGATATTCATAATATTGAATTGATTCAGTATTATCAGAATGCAAGCCCTACCCTTGAATTTACAAGATACCCCTTTTTCCTCTCCATGGGATTACATCCCGAGTTATTGTGAAAATAAAAAATAAAGAGGTTATGGAAGTCAATATTCTCGCATTTATTGCTACTGCACTGTTCATTCTAGTTCCTACTTCTTTTTTACTTATTATTTATGTAAAAACAGTCAGCCAAAATAATTAATTGGAATTCCAATTAATCATTGAAGAAATTAAAAAGGGATTAAATAAAAAAAATCCAAGTCTTAAATGAAAGGATCTGGTTGGAATCTTAAAGTGTGGTAGAAAGAACTACATATAGTTTTTTCTACGACACTTTAGATTCTTTCTATTATATTATCTTTGAATCTACATAGAATAGATTAGTAGATTGAAATAGTTAAGTAGTCTAATTCAATTTCTTTTTTCATTGCATCCACTTAATTTCAATCAGGTCAAAATAAAAAAATCTAAGACAATTCTTGACCAAAGAATCCATGGAAGGAAAGAAAAATAATATGAAGAATAGACTATAGTAAAAAGTAAAAGGAAATGGAAAATGTGTGATATGCCGTGAATAGTTCCGTGGAAGAAAGTCTAATTTTCTTATGTATAGAACTTTTTTTAACCATTCGTCATTTCTAGTAGAAATTCTGAATTGGTATAATGGCTCTTTCTTACATTACAACTTACAATACAAGAGTTTCTTACAGGAGTGAAACAAAACTAAAGAAAAAGATTAAAGAATAACGTTTGACAAAATGATTAATGCAAAATGATCCATTAAAGAAAAGAATTGATACAACAATTTGATTACTTAATCAATTAGTAGTATCCCTAGAGTCCACTCCTTCCCCATACTACTAGTGAAAGAGAAAATGTAAAGACTACCATTAAAGCAGCCCAAGCGAGACTTACTATATCCATCTAAATTATGTCTCCTATTTCTATGAAGGGATTATTCTACTATTGATCAATAATCATAGTGGAATCAAGGGTACAGAGTCAAAAAGGGATTCCGCCCTAAGGCCATGGATCAATCAGTTCAAGGAATTTACTCCTAACAAATTCTTATAGGAATTCTGGTAGAATTAGAGAGCATTAAAAATACGAGATACTATAGCCCTTTTTTCCTTAAAAAAGAAAGAGTACGGGAATGATGTCCTGAATAGAAGAAGCGGGAATAGGAAGATTTTTTATTCCTTTTGTTACTCTTTTTTTTTTTTTTAAGCAAAGGACGCCCGAATATACCATAAAATTATCGATAGATAAATATTTATTGGATACCTACCTTACCTAATGTTTATTTTTGACCTAAACCCTGCAGCCTTGCTTTGTATCATTCTATGAAAGAATGAAGAGATTTTATCCATAATACAACTCCTAAATTGATTTTTGATCGACCTATTTAATCTGATTCTCGTTAGAATTAAGTAGTCCTTACTTTAGTGTATGTAGGTAACATAAGATGTACGATAAAAAAATGTATAATAATTAGTAAGTCTTGATATTCTTTCGTGGAGTCCCTTCTTGAATCTTAGATTGAAAAAAAAAAAGAATGCCCCTTAGGGACCTTTCTTTGGATACCAAGATTTCTGACATCTTATCCTCGTATTTTAAAATTATCAAATCGAATCTCAATTAAGAACCAATTCAAATTCATATAATAAAAGAATAAGGAAACACTACCTCACCCCTATTGATAACCATTTTGGCCACTACCGTCAAAACAAACCCTAACCCTAGTTTGAGGATAGAACTATGGTATGGTTTCTCTAAACCCAGTATCGGCAGGCCCAGTTACTCTCTTGCCCGAACTTATGCGAAGTAAAAATTTATCGAATTCGATCAGCACTATAAAAAAAACCTAAGTATTTTATTGATCAGGCGGCACCCAGATTTGAACTGGGGATAAAGGATTTGCAGTCCCCTGCCTTACCGCTTGGCCATGCCGCCAAAAAATCCGATCAAAAATCTAGAAAACAGCAAGTATTCATCCACGTTTTCTTACGAAAAGCCCCTTTTATTTTGAATATAATTCTACTTACTTTTTTCCAATCTTTTTCAAAAAATCTATTCCTGCTTTTTTTGATCCAGTTTCTATTATTCTCCTCGATAGATTCTATCTTAAAACATACATTGTTAACACAATAAAACTTCCCATTTCTTTCTATTGAGATGAAAAAGAAGAAAAAGTGGATTTCTATTCACAGGCTGCAAAATTCAGAATAAATTGGAACCGTTAACTAGAATTCTCTTTTTTTTATTGCAGTAGTGAACTACTCTTAAATCGGTATTATCTCCCCCCCCTTCAATGGCATAATAAAATATTATGGCTTTATGCTTAATCCGTGTATAGGTAAACTTTAGGTCCGAACAGCATTATTATCCAAAGATCCCCTTTATGTACATATCTCTATGGGGAATCATGCTTTAATTTTTCAAAGTATTAAATTAAATATCTTGAATAAAAAAAGGAAATTTGCTCTGATATAGAGTATAACCTGACTATCTTGGCGTACCCAAGTGAAATTACGATAAAAGAAAAGCATGGATATGGGGAGAGGTGGATAACTAGATTGGCATGTACTTAAAAAAGGGACTTACTTTATTTTAGAATTCCACAATGAAATACTGAATTTTCTAGCAATTATACTACTCCGATCCGAAATAAAAAAGAACCCTCAAATTATTTTGAGAAATTAAAGTAAGCACGCTATTCTAAATCGAAGTAAAGTCAAACTTTCTAGTATATTATATTACGGCTTTATTACATTCATAGAAAGGAGATAAAATGAGAAATCTTTGCCATCCAATCTGATTAGAATATCATAACATAAAGTATAAGTGGCAGAATTTTTTTTGTAGGAATGTTTTATCAATTCATTTTCATTTCATTTGTACCCCTGGCAAACTCGAACTTTCGTCCAAATGGTCTCTATTCATATGTATGAAATACATATATGAAATACGTATGTGGAGTTCCCTAGAATTTCATGTGATTCAGTAAACAGAATATAGATTCCATGATTGCTAGATCGATCCATAGGGATTGATGAAGAGTGAGCTGATAATGGAATTTTTCTTTGATAAACAGGAAACTTAAGATTAAGATGCTCCGGAATGGAAACGAGGGAATGTCCACAATACCCGGATTTAGTCAGATCCAATTCGAGGGATTTTGTAGGTTCATTAATCAAGCCTTGGCAGAAGAACTTGACAAGTTTCCAACAATTAAAGATCCAGATCACGAAATTGCATTTCAATTATTTGCGAAAGGATATCAACTGCTAGAACCCTCGATAAAAGAAAGAGATGCTGTGTATGAATCACTCACCTATTCTTCCGAATTATATGTATCTGCGAGATTAATTTTTGGTTTCGATGTGCAAAAGCAAACCATTTCTATCGGAAACATTCCTATAATGAATTCCTTAGGAACCTTTATTATAAATGGAATATACCGAATTGTGATCAATCAAATATTGCTAAGTCCTGGTATTTACTACCGCTCGGAATTAGATCATAAGGGAATTTCTATCTACACTGGCACTATAATATCAGATTGGGGGGGGAGATCGGAATTAGCAATTGATAAAAAAGAAAGGATATGGGCTCGCGTGAGTAGAAAACAAAAGATATCTATTCTAGTTCTATCATCAGCTATGGGTTCGAATCTAAGAGAAATTCTGGATAATGTTTCCTACCCTGAAATTTTCTTGTCTTTCCCGAATGCTAAAGAGAAGAAGAGGATTGAGTCAAAAGAAAAAGCTATTTTGGAGTTTTATCAACAATTTGCTTGTGTAGGTGGGGACCTGGTATTTTCGGAGTCCTTATGCGAGGAATTACAAAAGAAATTTTTTCAACAAAAATGTGAATTAGGAAGGATTGGTCGACGAAATATGAATCGGAGACTTAATCTTGATATTCCTCAGAACAATACATTCTTGTTACCACGAGATGTATTGGCCGCTACGGATCATTTGATTGGAATGAAATTTGGAACGGGTATACTTGACGATGACGATATGAATCACTTGAAAAATAAACGTATTCGTTCGGTTGCGGATCTGTTACAAGATCAATTCGGATTGGCTCTTGGTCGTTTACAACATGCAGTTCAAAAAACTATTCGTAGAGTATTCATACGTCAATCGAAACCGACTCCCCAAACTTTGGTAACTCCAACTTCAACTTCAATTTTATTAATAACTACTTATGAGACCTTTTTTGGCACATACCCGTTATCTCAAGTTTTTGATCAAACGAATCCATTGACACAAACTGTTCATGGGCGAAAAGTGAGTTGTTTAGGTCCTGGAGGGTTGACGGGGAGAACCGCAAGTTTTCGGAGCCGAGATATTCATCCGAGTCACTATGGGCGTATTTGTCCAATTGACACGTCTGAAGGAATCAATGTTGGACTTACTGGATCCTTAACAATTCATGCGAGAATTGATCACTTGTGGGGATCCATAGAGAGTCCGTTTTATGAAATATCTGCTGAGAAAGCAAAAGAAAAAAAAGAGAGACAGGTGGTTTATCTATCACCAAATAGAGATGAATATTATATGATAGCAGCAGGAAATTCTTTGTCCTTGAATCAAGGTATTCAGGAAGAACAGGTTGTTCCGGCTAGATACCGTCAAGAATTCTTGACTATTGCATGGGAACAGATTCATGTTAGAAGTATTTTTCCTTTCCAATATTTTTCTATTGGGGGTTCTCTCATTCCTTTTATTGAGCACAATGATGCGAATCGGGCTTTAATGAGTTCTAATATGCAGCGCCAAGCAGTTCCGCTTTCTCGGTCCGAGAAATGCATTGTTGGAACTGGATTGGAACGCCAAACAGCTCTAGATTCGAGGGTTTCCATTATAGCCGAACGCGAGGGAAAGATCATTTCTACTGATAGTCATAAGATACTTTTATCAAGTAGTGGGAAGACTATAAGTATTCCTTTAGTTAACCACCGTCGCTCTAACAAAAATACTTGTATGCACCAAAAACCCCGGGTTCCACGGGGTAAATCCATTAAAAAAGGACAAATTTTAGCAGAAGGAGCTGCTACAATTGGGGGCGAACTTGCTTTAGGAAAAAACGTATTAGTAGCTTATATGCCATGGGAAGGTTACAATTTTGAAGACGCAGTACTAATTAGCGAACGTTTGGTATATGAAGATATTTATACCTCTTTTCACATCCGGAAATATGAAATTCAGACGGATACGACAAGCCAGGGCTCCGCTGAAAAAATCACTAAAGAAATACCACATCTAGAAGAACATTTACTCCGCAATTTGGACAGAAATGGAGTTGTTAGGTTGGGATCCTGGGTAGAAACTGGTGATATTTTAGTAGGTAAATTAACGCCTCAGATAGCGAGCGAATCATCTTATATCGCGGAAGCTGGATTATTACGGGCCATATTTGGCCTTGAGGTTTCCACTTCAAAAGAAACTTCTCTGAAATTACCTATAGGTGGAAGAGGGCGCGTTATCGATGTGAAATGGATCCAAAGGGACCCGCTCGACATAATGGTTCGTGTATATATTTTACAGAAACGTGAAATCAAAGTTGGGGATAAAGTAGCCGGAAGACATGGGAATAAAGGGATCATTTCCAAAATTTTGCCTAGGCAAGATATGCCCTATTTGCAAGATGGAACACCCGTTGATATGGTCTTCAATCCCTTAGGAGTACCCTCCCGAATGAATGTGGGACAAATATTTGAAAGCTCGCTCGGATTAGCGGGGGATCTGCTAAAGAAACATTATAGAATAGCACCCTTTGATGAGAGATATGAGCAAGAGGCTTCAAGAAAACTTGTGTTTTCAGAATTATATGAAGCCAGTAAAGAAACAAAAAATCCATGGGTATTTGAACCCGAGTACCCGGGAAAAAGCAGAATATTTGATGGAAGAACAGGCGACCCCTTTGAGCAACCTGTTCTAATAGGGAAGTCCTATATCTTAAAATTAATTCATCAAGTTGATGAGAAAATTCATGGGCGTTCTACTGGGCCCTACTCACTTGTTACACAACAACCGGTTAGAGGAAGAGCCAAGCAAGGGGGACAACGAGTAGGAGAAATGGAAGTTTGGGCTTTAGAAGGATTTGGTGTTGCTCATATTTTACAAGAGATACTTACTTATAAATCTGACCATCTTATAGCTCGCCAAGAAATACTTAATGCTACGATCTGGGGAAAAAGAATACCTAATCATGAGGATCCTCCAGAATCTTTTCGAGTGCTCGTTCGAGAACTACGATCTTTGGCTCTAGAACTGAATCATTTCCTTGTATCTGAAAAGAACTTCCAGGTTAATAGGGAGGAAGTTTGATCGGAATAAATATAAATTCTTTTCTTATTTCTATTTTATGATTGACCAATATAAACATCAACAACTTCAAATTGGACTCGTTTCCCCTCAACAAATAAAGGCTTGGGCTAACAAAAACCTACCTAATGGAGAAGTCGTTGGCGAAGTCACAAGGCCCTCTACTTTTCATTATAAAACCGATAAACCAGAAAAAGATGGATTGTTTTGCGAAAGAATCTTTGGACCCATAAAAAGCGGGATTTGCGCTTGTGGCAATTCTCGAGCGAGCGGAGCTGAAAACGAAGACGAAAGATTTTGCCAAAAATGCGGGGTCGAATTTGTGGATTCTCGGATACGAAGATATCAAATGGGATACATCAAACTCGCATGTCCCGTGACTCATGTGTGGTATTTGAAAGGTCTTCCTAGTTATATCGCGAATCTTTTAGATAAACCTCTTAAGAAGTTGGAGGGCCTAGTATACGGCGATTTCTCTTTTGCTAGGCCCAGCACTAAAAAACCCACTTTTTTACGATTACGAGGTTTATTCGAAGAGGAAATTGCATCCTGTAACCACAGCATTTCTCCCTTTTTTTCTACCCCAGGCTTTGCAACATTTCGAAATCGGGAAATTGCGACAGGAGCAGGTGCTATTAGAGAACAATTAGCAGATTTGGATTTGCGAATTATTATAGAGAATTCTTTGGTCGAATGGAAGGAATTAGAAGACGAGGGGTATAGTGGAGATGAGTGGGAAGATAGAAAAAGACGAATAAGAAAAGTTTTTTTGATTAGACGCATGCAATTGGCGAAACATTTTATTCAAACAAATGTAGAACCAGAATGGATGGTTTTGTGCTTATTACCGGTTCTTCCTCCCGAATTGAGACCTATTGTTTATAGGTCTGGAGATAAAGTAGTGACTTCAGACATTAATGAACTTTATAAGAGAGTTATCCGTCGGAACAACAATCTTGCCTATCTATTAAAAAGAAGTGAATTAGCGCCAGCAGATTTAGTAATGTGCCAGGAAAAATTGGTACAAGAAGCCGTGGATACACTTCTTGATAGTGGGTCCCGCGGGCAACCGACGAGGGATGGTCACAATAAAGTATACAAATCACTTTCAGATGTAATTGAAGGTAAAGAGGGAAGGTTTCGCGAGACTCTGCTTGGGAAACGGGTCGATTACTCGGGGCGTTCTGTCATTGTTGTGGGTCCTTCGCTTTCATTACATCAATGTGGATTACCTCTAGAGATAGCAATAAAGCTTTTTCAGCTATTTGTAATTCGCGATTTAATCACGAAACGCGCCACTTCTAATGTAAGGATTGCTAAAAGGAAAATTTGGGAAAAAGAACCCATTGTATGGGAAATACTTCAAGAAGTTATGCGGGGACATCCTGTACTGTTAAATAGAGCACCTACCCTGCATAGATTAGGCATACAGGCCTTTCAACCCACTTTAGTAGAGGGGCGTACTATTTCTTTACACCCATTAGTGTGTAAGGGTTTCAATGCGGACTTTGATGGAGATCAAATGGCTGTTCATCTACCTTTATCCTTGGAAGCTCAGGCAGAAGCCCGTTTACTTATGTTTTCTCATATGAATCTCTTATCTCCCGCTATTGGGGATCCTATTTGCGTACCAACCCAAGACATGCTTATCGGGCTTTATGTATTAACGATTGGAAAGCGTCGAGGTATTTGTGCAAATAGATATAATAGTTGCAGAAACTACCCAAATCTAAAAGTAAATTACAATAATAATAATAATTTTAAATATAGGAAAGATAAAGAACCCCATTTTTCTAGTTCTTATGATGCACTGGGAGCTTATAGACAAAAACTAATCAGTTTAGATAGTCCCTTGTGGCTACGATGGAACCTGGATCAACGCGTCATTGGGTCAAGAGAAGTTCCGATTGAAGTTCAATATGAATCTTTGGGGACTTATCATGAGATTTATGCCCACTATCTAATAATGGGAAATAGAAAAAAAGAAATTCGTTCGATATACATTCGAACCACTCTTGGTCATATTTCTTTTTATAGAGAAATAGAGGAAGCCATACAAGGATTTAGTCAGGCCTATTCATACACTACCTAAACAAGAAAGTTAGATTCGGCGATGCCCCTCCCCTTTCGGGGGGCATTCCGATTTCCCTAGTATCATCATTATTTGCCACGCGAATCCAGATTGAGATTGAGGCAATTAAGTTAATTAAATTTTCGAATCACTGACTCAGGCCCATTGTCGAATCCTACTCAGCAATTGTCGAATCCTACTCAGCCGAAAAGGGGGTACTTATGTATGGCGGAACGGGCCAATCTGGTCTTTCATAATAAAGAGATAGACGGAACTGGTATGAAACGACTTATTAGCAGATTAATAGATCATTTTGGAATGGGATATACATCCCATATACTGGATCAACTAAAGACTCTGGGCTTCCATCAAGCCACTACTACATCGATTTCGTTAGGAATCGAGGATCTTTTAACAATACCCTCTAAGGGATGGTTAGTCCAAGACGCGGAACAACAGAGTTTTCTTTTGGAGAAACACTATTATTATGGGGCTGTACACGCGGTAGAAAAATTACGCCAATCTGTTGAGATATGGTATGCGACAAGTGAATATTTGAAACAAGAAATGAATTCAAATTTTCGGATAACGGATCCTTCTAATCCAGTCTATCTAATGTCTTTTTCAGGAGCCAGAGGAAATGCATCTCAAGTACACCAATTAGTAGGTATGAGAGGATTAATGTCGGACCCTCAAGGACAAATGATTGATTTACCTATTCAAAGCAATTTACGCGAGGGACTTTCTTTGACAGAATATATAATTTCCTGCTATGGAGCCCGCAAAGGGGTTGTAGATACTGCTGTGCGAACAGCAGATGCTGGATATCTTACACGTAGACTTGTTGAAGTAGTTCAACATATTATTGTGCGTAGAAGAGATTGTGGTACTATCCGAGGTATTTCTGTAAGTCCTCAAAATGGGATGACGGAAAAACTTTTTGTCCAAACACTAATTGGTCGTGTATTAGCAGACGATATATATATCGGTTCACGATGCATTGCCGCGCGAAATCAAGATATTGGAATTGGATTAGTCAATCGATTCATAACTGCCTTTCGAGCACAACCATTTCGAGCACAACCAATATATATTAGAACCCCCTTTACTTGCCGAAGCACTTCTTGGATCTGTCAATTATGCTATGGCCGGAGTCCTACTCATAGTGATCTGGTCGAATTGGGAGAAGCCGTAGGTATTATTGCAGGTCAATCAATTGGGGAGCCAGGGACTCAACTAACATTAAGAACTTTTCATACTGGCGGAGTATTCACAGGGGGTACTGCCGACCTTGTACGATCCCCTTCGAATGGAAAAATAAAATTCAATGAGAATTTGGTTCACCCCACACGTACCCGTCATGGGCAGCCTGCTTTTCTATGTTATATAGACTTGCATGTAACTATTCAGAGTCAAGATATTCTATATAGTGTGAATATTCCCTCAAAAAGCTTGATTCTAGTGCAAAATGATCAATATGTAAAATCCGAACAAGTAATTGCGGAGATTCGTGCCGGAACGTCCACTTTACATTTTAAAGAAAGGGTACAAAAGCATATTTATTCTGAATCAGACGGCGAAATGCACTGGAGTACTGATGTTTACCATGCGCCCGAATATCAATATGGTAATCTTCGCCGATTACCAAAAACAAGCCATTTATGGATATTGTCAGTAAGTATGTGCAGATCCAGTATAGCGTCTTTTTCACTCCACAAGGATCAAGATCAAATGAATACTTATGGTAAAAAAGATAGGGAAATTCTTGATTATTCAACGTCGGATCGAATCATGTCCAATGGCCATTGGAATTTTATCTATCCTTCTATTTTTCAAGATAATTCAGATTTGTTGGCGAAAAAGCGAAGAAATAGGTTCGTCATTCCATTACAATATCATCAAGAACAAGAGAAAGAACTAATATCCTGTTTTGGGATTTCGATTGAAATCCCCCTTATGGGTGTTTTACGTAGAAATACTATTTTTGCTTATTTTGACGATCCCCGATACAGAAAAGATAAAAAGGGTTCAGGAATTGTTAAATTTAGATATAGGACCCTAGAAGAAGAATATAGGACTCGAGCGGAAGACTCAGAAGAGGAATATGAGACCCTAGAAGACGAATACAGGACCCGAGAGGACGAATATGAATATGAAACCCTAGAAGAATCTAAATATGGAATCCTAGAAGACGAATACGAATATGAAACCCTAGAAGACGAATATGGGAGCCCAGAAAACGAATATGGGAACCCAGAGAACGAATATAGGACTTTAGAGAAAGACTCAGAAGAGGAATATGGGAGCCCAGAGAGCAAATATAGGACCCAAGAGGACGAATATGGAACTCTAGAGGAAGACTCAGAAGACGAATATGGCAGCCCCGGGGAAAGCGCAGAGGAAAAATATGGTACTTTAGAGGAAGACTCAGAAGAAGATTCAGAGGACGAATACGAGAGCCCAGAGGAAGATTCCATCTTAAAAAAAGAGGGTTTGATTGAGCATCGAGGAACAAAAGAATTTAGTCTAAAATACCAAAAAGAAGTAGATCGGTTTTTTTTCATTCTTCAAGAACTTCATATCTTGCCGAGATCTTCATCCCTAAAGATACTTGACAATAGTATTATTGGAGTGAATACACAACTCACAAAAAATACAAGAAGTCGACTAGGCGGACTGGTCCGAGTGAAGAGAAAAAAAAGCCATACGGAACTCAAAATATTTTCCGGAGATATTCATTTTCCTGAAGAGGCGGATAAGATATTAGGTGGCTGTTTGATACCGCCAGAAAGACAAAAAAAAGATTCTAAGGAATCAAAAAAAAGGAAAAATTGGGTCTATGTTCAACGGAAAAAAATTCTCAAGAGCAAGGAAAAGTATTTTGTTTCCGTTCGCCCTACAGTGGCATATGAAATGGACGAAGGAAGAAATTTAGCAACACTTTTCCCGCAGGATCTCTTGCAAGAAGAAAATAATCTCCAAATTCGACTTGTCAATTTTATTTCTCATGAAAATAGCAAGTTAACTCAAAGAATTTATCACACAAATAGTCAATTTGTTAGAACTTGCTTAGTAGTGAATTGGGAACAAGAAGAAAAAGAAAAGGCTGGTGCTTCCCTTGTTGAGGTAAGAGCAAATGATCTTATTCGCGATTTCCTAAGAATTGAGTTAGTCAAGTCCACTATTTCGTATACACGAAAAAGGTATGGTAGGACAAGTGCAGGACCGATTCCCCATAATAGGTTAGATCGCGCCAATATCAATTCTTTTTATTCCAAGGCGAAGATTGAATCACTTAGCCAACATCCAGAAGCTATTGGCACTTTGTTGAATCGAAATAAAGAATACCACTCTTTGATGATTTTGTCGGCATCCAACTGTTCTCGAATTGGTTTATTCAAGAATTCAAAACATCCCAATGCGATAAAAGAATGGAATCCTAGAATTCCTATTCGAGAAATTTTTGGGCCCTTAGGCGCTATTGTAGCTAGTATATCGCATTTTTCTTCATCTTACTATTTACTAACGCATAATAAAATCCTGTTAAAAAAATATTTGTTCGTTGACAATTTAAAACAAACCTTCCAAGTACTTCAAGAACTTAAATACTCTTTAATAGATGAAAATAAAAGGATTTCTAATTTCGATAGTAACATAATGTTGGATCCATTCCTTTTGAATTGTCACTTTGTCCATCATGATTCTTGGGAAGAGACATTGGCAATAATTCACCTTGGACAATTTATTTGTGAAAATGTATGTCTATTTAAATCGCACATAAAAAAATCCGGTCAAATTTTCATTGTAAATATGAATTCCTTTGTTATAAGAGCAGCTAAACCTTATTTGGCCACTACAGGAGCAACTGTTAATGGTCATTATGGAGAAATCCTTTACAAGGGAGATAGGTTAGTTACGTTTATATATGAAAAATCGAGATCTAGTGACATAACGCAAGGTCTTCCAAAAGTGGAACAAATCTTTGAAGCGCGTTCAATTGATTCATTATCCCCGAATCTCGAAAGGAGAATTGAGGATTGGAATGAGCGTATACCAAGAATTCTTGGGGTCCCTTGGGGATTCTTGATTGGAGCTGAGCTAACCATAGCCCAAAGTCGTATCTCTTTGGTTAATAAAATCCAAAAGGTTTATCGATCCCAAGGGGTACAGATCCATAATAGACATATAGAGATTATTATACGCCAAGTAACATCAAAAGTGCGGGTTTCCGAAGATGGAATGTCTAATGTTTTTTCGCCTGGGGAATTAATCGGACTATTGCGAGCGGAACGAGCAGGACGAGCTTTGGATGAATCGATCTATTATCGGGCAATCTTATTGGGAATAACAAGGGCTTCCCTGAATACCCAAAGTTTCATATCTGAAGCAAGTTTTCAAGAAACTGCTCGAGTTTTAGCAAAAGCTGCCCTACGAGGTCGCATTGATTGGTTGAAAGGCTTGAAAGAAAACGTAGTTCTGGGGGGGATTATACCTGTTGGTACCGGATTCCAAAAATTTGTGCATCGTTCCCCACAAGACAAGAACCTTTATTTCGAAATAAAAAAAAAAAATCTATTCGCGTCGGAAATGAGAGATTTTTTGTTTCTCCATACAGAATTAGTTTCTTCAGATTCTGACGTAACAAACAATTTTTATGAGACATAAGAACCCCCATAAAAATATTTTTTACTTTACTAGACTTTTGAACTTAGAACACTAACAGGTCAAATTTTAGATTTTTAAGATTTTTATTTTAATAAGTAAAACAAGTCAGTTAATTCATTAAGGTGGTTATGTTTATACCATGTATCAATGGCCAACTCTTATCTTAGTACAAGGTTCTCTCGGAACAATTATTATTTATTTCAAGCTATTTCGGATCTTTCTTAATCTTCAAAAAGAACTAAATTCCGTAATGGAATGGTAGGATTAAAAAAAAGGAAGTGTGGAAAAAATGACAAGAAGATATTGGAACATTAATTTGAAAGAGATGATAGAAGCAGGAGTTCATTTTGGTCATGGTATTAAGAAATGGAATCCTAAAATGGCCCCTTACATTTCGGCAAAGCGTAAAGGTACTCATATTATAAATCTCGCTAGAACGGCTCGTTTTTTATCAGAAGCTTGTGATTTAGTTTTTGATGCAGCAAGTCAGGGAAAAAGTTTCTTAATTGTTGGTACCAAAAAAAGAGCAACAGATTTAGTAGCATCAGCTGCAATAAGGGCTCGTTGTCATTATGTTAATAAAAAGTGGTTCAGTGGTATGTTAACGAATTGGTCGATTACGAAAACTAGACTTTCTCAATTTAGAGACTTAAGAGCAGAAGAAAAAATGGGAAAATTCCACCATCTCCCAAAAAGAGATGTGGCAATCTTGAAGAGAAAATTATCTACTTTGCAAAGGTATCTCGGCGGGATCAAATATATGACGAGATTGCCAGACATTGTGATCGTCCTTGATCAGCAAAAAGAGTATATAGCTCTTCGGGAATGTGCCATTTTGGGGATTCCTACTATTTCTTTAGTCGATACAAATTGTGACCCGGATCTCGCGAATATATCGATTCCAGCCAACGATGACACTATGACTTCAATTCGATTGATTCTTAACAAATTAGTATTTTCAATTTGTGAGGGCCGTTCTCTCTATATAAGAAATCGTTGATTAAGAATATATAGTGAATTCTTGGGCAACTGCGTAAATTTATGGAATCACTTACTTTACTATATCTTTTTTTTTGCATAGAATTTTTTTTGCATAGAAAAAAGAAGGGGAATATTGATATATATTAGAGGGTATTGATATATATTATGATCTGATGTGCTTTCTTGGTATCCTAAATATAAGATTAATACTTCAAGTTGCTGAGTTGAGAAAGAGATGGTTGAATCAAAAGAATTCCTTTTTTGAAGTTCAATTTTTATCAGAGGACAATATGAATATTATACCTTGTTCCATTAAAACACTCAAGGGGTTATACGATATATCGGGTGTAGAAGTAGGCCAACACTTCTATTGGCAAATAGGAGGTTTCCAAATTCATGCCCAAGTACTCATCACTTCTTGGGTCGTAATTACTATCTTGCTAGGTTCAGTTGTCATAGCTGTTCGGAATCCACAAACCATCCCGACCGACGGTCAGAATTTTTTTGAATATGTCCTTGAGTTTATTCGAGACTTGAGCAAAACTCAGATTGGAGAAGAATATGGTCCCTGGGTTCCCTTTATTGGAACTATGTTCCTTTTTATTTTTGTTTCGAATTGGTCGGGTGCTCTTTTACCTTGGAAAATTATAGAGTTACCCCATGGGGAATTAGCAGCGCCCACGAATGATATAAATACTACTGTTGCTTTAGCTTTACTCACGTCAGCGGCATATTTTTATGCTGGTCTTAGCAAAAAAGGATTGAGCTATTTCGAGAAATATATTAAACCAACTCCAATCCTTTTACCAATTAACATCCTAGAAGATTTCACAAAACCATTATCGCTTAGCTTTCGACTTTTCGGGAATATATTGGCGGATGAATTAGTCGTTGTTGTTCTTGTTTCTCTTAGTCCCCTTAGTAATCCCTATACCGGTCATGTTTCTTGGATTATTTACAAGCGGTATTCAAGCTCTTATTTTTGCAACATTAGCCGCAGCCTATATAGGTGAATCCATGGAGGGTCATCATTGAATTGACTCTTTTTGGAAATAGTATTTTTTTTTTTTGCAGCTTAGCTCAATTCATGCATGGTTCCAGATAATCTGCTTGGTTGCAAAAAAATAGTTAGAAATGCGTATGAATATATAGCCTAGAGTTGTAGGAGAGAGAATAGAATAGACTATATTATGGAATTTTCAAAGTATATATGCATTAAGGAGGGTGGAGTCAGGCTAGATCTATACTATAATATCCTTAATGTCTATAAGTGGAGTCCTCTTTTATGCAGGTTTCCACTTTAAGCAATGATTTTAGAATCCGATTCAATAGAAAATGAGAAAATATGCAAACAAAATAGAAGAAACAAATGTATATATATAGGATATTATATTATATATTCCTAGGTTAGATTCATTATCTAATCCGATATATGGATATGGAATTCCCTTCTATGTAGTTCGGACAATTCACATTATCATTTCAATTTGATTTCAATTTGTACTTTTTAGTTACTTTACTTCTCCCCAATAGAGCTTAGAAGTAAGAATTTATTGGTTGATTGTATCCTTAACCATTTCTTTTTTTTGACACGAGGAACTACTCACCATGAATCCACTAATTGCTGCTGCTTCTGTTATTGCTGCTGGATTGGCCGTAGGGCTTGCTTCTATTGGACCTGGAGTTGGTCAAGGTACTGCTGCAGGACAAGCTGTAGAAGGTATTGCGAGACAGCCAGAAGCAGAAGGTAAAATACGAGGTACTTTATTGCTTAGTCTAGCTTTTATGGAAGCTTTAACAATTTATGGACTAGTTGTGGCACTAGCGCTTTTATTTGCGAACCCTTTTGTTTAATCTTAAAAAAAAAATTCTTTCGATTTCGATTAGATACTTTTTTCTTTTTTTAGTAAATTGGTATTTGCTTCCACAATTCCAATTATATCAATACTTTATTTAATTTACTCCTATTTATTACTCCTGGAATTATCTATTTATCGGGACAGATAATACCCCATTCTAGGAAGGGCTGAGTTGAGTATTATTAATTTAGAAGATATGCTCACCTTCTTATTTCCCGTCCTTAGTTTAGGAAAGTGGAAAGTTTTTTCCTTTTATTTTAGGAATTTTGGGAACAGAACATTTCAACAAAGGAAGTCTTTCACCGGTCAAACAAGACGTAAGACTTAATCTAAAAGAAATTACTAGATTGAATCTATTTGCATTAAAAAAACCGATCAAAAAAGGGCGAGCGAAGTAAGTGATCGAAAAACTTTGTTCTTTGTTCGTCCTATCTATAAGAGGAGAGCATATGAAAAATGTAACCCATTCTTTCGTTTTTTTAGCTCACTGGCCATCCGCTGGCAGTTTCGGGCTTAATACCGATATTTTAGCAACAAATCTAATAAATCTAACTGTAGTGGTTGGTGTTTTGATTTTTTTTGGAAAGGGAGTGTGTGCGAGTTGTCTATTTCAAGAATAGATTGGATCTATCCGGCTGCACTTTATAATATTTTTTAGTATTTTTCGGATAAATAAGAAAAGGGTGCACGATCTCGACGAATTACTTCTGAATAAATTCAGAAATCATATGGAAGAACCATAGCATTTCGCGACTCATTGGTAAATCAACTTTGATTCTCTATAAACCAAGAATGTGAGACCATTAACACGGTTAAAGCTAAACTGCTTGAAGTCCAGGCAAAAAGAGGTACTCTTTCTACAACTATATTAGTATTAGTACCAATTTAAACGGGAAATAGCTAATGTAAAATTTATCTGATATAGAACACTCATATCGATAAAATGGTTTGAACTATTTACTAGAAAAAAAAGGGGGCACCCTGCCCTTTTTTAACCAATGCCGAATCGACGACCTATGTATAAAAAAGAGAAATTTTTTGGATTTGAAGAAAAAAAAAATAAAAAAGAATTCTATTAATTTTCATTTTCCATTTATTTAGTTAGTTTTTCTTAATGAAATTGAAATTATTAACTAGAGGGCAAATAAAAATAAAGAAACAACTTTGCTGACCATGATATATTTTTATCTAGGCGGAAGAGTCCTCTTAATATTTATCTAGTCTTATATAGGTTTCGGTATATTGAAATATAAACATAAAAAAGAAGATAGAGGATAGGCTCATTACTTAAAAAAAAGATATGGAAATAGCTATAGAAAAAAAAAAAGGAGCGTGAGAGCCAAATGAATCGAAAGATTCATGTTTGGTTCGGGAAGAGATCATAAAAGTTGTAAACTTACAAAATAATCTACTTTCATTAAAAGATTTATTAGATAATCGAAAACAGAGGATCTTGAGTACTATTCGAAATTCAGAAGAATTGCGTAGAGGGACCATTGAGCAACTCGAAAAAGCTCGGATTCGATTACAGAAAGTCGAACTAGAAGCGGATGAGTATCGAATGAATGGATACTCTGAGATAGAACGAGAAAAAGCAAATTTGATTAATGCTACTTCTATTAGTTTGGAACAATTGGAAAAGTCTAAAAACGAAACCCTTTATTTTGAAAAACAAAGGGCAATGAATCAGGTCCGACAGCGGGTTTTCCAACAGGCCGTACAAGGAGCTCTAGGAACTCTGAATAGTTGTTTGAATACCGAGTTACATTTCCGTACGATTCGTGCTAATATTGGCATTCTCGGGTCCCTGGAATGGAAGAAATAATTAAATTAATTAGGCCTTGAACTTCTACTTTCGTTTAGAATTTAGGCATTATTTTTCCCCTTGCTTCCGAAAAAAGAGTCAAGAAACACTAATGGCAACCCTTCGAGTCGACGAAATTCATAAAATTCTCCGCGAACGTATTGAACAATATAATAGGAAAGTAGGGATTGAGAATATAGGTCGCGTAGTTCAAGTGGGGGATGGGATTGCTCGTATTATAGGTCTTGGTGAAATAATGTCAGGTGAATTAGTCGAATTTGCAGAAGGTACTAGGGGTATTGCTCTGAATTTGGAATCCAAAAATGTTGGGATTGTATTAATGGGCGATGGGTTGATGATACAAGAGGGAAGTTTTGTAAAAGCAACAGGAAGAATTGCTCAGATACCCGTGAGTGAGGCTTACTTGGGTCGTGTTGTAAATGCTCTGGCTAAACCTATTGATGGGAAAGGCGAAATTATAGCTTCCGAATCTCGCTTAATTGAATCTCCTGCTCCAAGTATAATTTCCAGGCGTTCCGTATACGAACCTCTTCAAACAGGGCTTATTGCTATCGATTCGATGATCCCTATAGGGCGCGGTCAGCGAGAGTTAATTATTGGGGACAGACAGACTGGCAAAACAGCAGTAGCCACAGATACAATTCTCAATCAAAAAGGGCAAGGTGTAATATGTGTTTATGTAGCTATCGGTCAAAGAGCATCCTCCGTAGCTCAAGTAGTAACTACTTTCCATGAGGAGGGGGCCATGGAATACACTATTGTAGTAGCTGAAATGGCGGATTCACCTGCTACATTACAATACCTCGCTCCTTATACGGGAGCAGCCCTGGCTGAGTATTTTATGTACCGCGAACGGCATACTTTAATAATTTATGATGATCTCTCCAAACAGGCACAAGCTTATCGCCAAATGTCCCTTCTATTAAGAAGACCTCCCGGACGTGAGGCTTATCCAGGGGATGTTTTTTATTTGCATTCACGCCTTTTAGAAAGAGCCGCTAAATTAAATTCTCTTTTAGGCGAAGGAAGTATGACCGCTTTACCAATAGTTGAGACTCAATCTGGAGACGTTTCCGCCTATATTCCTACTAATGTAATCTCCATTACAGATGGACAAATATTCTTATCTGCGGATCTATTCAATGCCGGAATTCGACCCGCTATTAATGTGGGTATTTCTGTTTCCAGAGTAGGATCCGCGGCTCAAATTAAAGCCATGAAACAAGTAGCTGGCAAATCAAAATTGGAACTAGCGCAATTCGCAGAGTTACAAGCCTTTGCACAATTCGCCTCTGCTCTCGATAAAACAAGTCAGAATCAATTGGCAAGGGGTCGACGATTAAGGGAATTGCTTAAACAATCCCAGGCAAATCCTCTCCCAGTGGAAGAGCAGATAGCTACTATTTATACCGGAACAAGAGGATATCTTGATTCGTTAGAAATTGAACAGGTAAATAAATTTCTGGATGAGTTACGTAAACATCTAAAAGATACTAAACCTCAATTCCAAGAAATTATATCTTCTAGCAAGACATTCACCGAGCAAGCGGAAATCCTTTTGAAGGAAGCTATTCAGGAACAGCTGGAACGGTTTTCTCTTCAGTAACAAATAAATTTTGCATGTCTACTCTTGTTAGTAGAATAGGAATCGTTGAGAAAGCTTTTTCATTTGAATCATGCAAAAAAGTTTTCTTTGTTTTTAGTTTAGTATAGTTATTTAAAGAATAGATAGAAATAAGATTGCGTCCAATAGGATTTGAACCTATACCAAAGGTTTAGAAGACCTCTGTCCTATCCATTAGACAATGGACGCTTTTCTTTCATATTTTATTCTTTCTTTTATTTTTTTGCTTCTTCCGAGAAAAAACTGTTAGACCAAAACTCTTTTAGGAAATCAAAAAATCCAGATACAAATGCATGATGTATATATTATATCATGCATATATCATAAAGAAGGAGTATGGAGGCGGTAGTGGGAATCGAACCCGCAACCCCAAGGTTATGAGCCTTATGAGCTACCAAACTGCTCTATACTCTTAAACTAAAGAGGGGTAACTAGTGGATAAAAGAGGGTTGGATACGCCCCTCTACCAATATCTATACAAATAGAATAGTCCATTTATACAGAATGGTAAAGAGGGCTCCTCTATGATTATCAATTCCAGAAATCCATACAAATACGAAAGGGTATTTTATCCTTACCAACTGGATCTTGTTGCACCCGGTAACAAACATTCATAAACCATTTCTCGAAGTACGTGTCCGGATAGCCCAAAATGTCGATAGTTAGCTCTAGGTCTTCCGGTCAAAAAACAACGTCGATGAAGGCGTGTAGGTGCACTATTACGCGGTAGGGATTGCAATTTTTCTCGCATTTTCGTTTTTTCACTCAAACTCAAGGGAGAAACTTTGCTTCTTATCTTTTTTTTTAAAGATTGACGAATCAAATGATATTTCTGTTCTAATTTCTGCCGCTTCTTCTCCCTCTGAATCAAACTTTTTTTTGCCATAATGTGTCGTTGCTATTATTACCAAGTATACGGTTCTAATCCTAGATGGAAAAATAAATAGAAAAAGAAATCTAAAAAGGCAGATCCTCCCTCTCTATCAAGAGTAATGAACTAGGTGCTGATACAGTACAAAAAAACAAACTAAATTAACCAAACTTGCCTGATGTTGAGGCAATCAAGAAAGCTGCATAAGTGAATATATAACCCACGGAAAAGTGAGCTAATCCAACCAATCTTGCTTGCACAATGGAAAGAGCCACGGGCTTATCTCTCCAGCGAATTAAATTAGCTAAAGGTGTGCGTTCATGAGCCCATGCTAAAGTCTCAATTAATTCCTGCCAATACCCCCGCCAGGAAATTAAGAACATAAATCCAGTAGCCCAAACAAGATGTCCAAATAAGAACATCCACGCCCATACCGATAAACTATTCATCCCAAAAGGATTATATCCATTGATAAGTTGTGAAGAGTTTAACCATAGGTAATCTCTTAACCATCCCATCAAATAAGTGGAGGATTCATTAAATTGTGAAACGTTGCCCTGCCATAATGTGATATGTTTCCAATGCCAATAAAAAGTAACCCACCCAATGGTATTTAACATCCAGAAAACTGCCAAATAAAATGCGTCCCAAGCAGAAATATCACAAGTACCGCCGCGCCCTGGGCCGTCACAAGGAAAACTATATCCAAAATCCTTTTTATCTGGCATTAATTTGGAACCGCGTGCATCTAAAGCGCCCTTTACTAAAATCAATGTAGTTGTATGCAAACCTAGAGCAATAGCATGATGAACCAAGAAATCCCCAGGTCCTATTGTTAAGAAAAGCGAATTACTATTCTCATTAACAGCATTCAACCATCCGGGCAACCATAGGCTTCGACCCGCATTGAAAGCGGGGCCATTCGTTGAAGATAAGAGTATATCGAACCCATATGTCGTCTTGCCATGAGCAGATTGTATCCATTGGGCAAATATAGGTTCGATCAAGATTTGCTTTTCTGGAGTACCAAAAGCAAGCATGACGTCGTTATGAACATAAAGGCCCAAGGTATGGAATCCTAGAAAGAGGCTAGCCCAACTTAAATGAGATATGATAGCTTCTTTATGGTCTAACATTCTTGCCAATACATTATCCTCATTCTGTTCCGGATTGTAATCCCTAATGAAAAAAATAGCTCCATGAGCAAAAGCCCCTGTCATGATGAACCCTGCAATATATTGGTGATGAGTATATAAAGCAGCTTGAGTAGTAAAGTCTTGTGCTATGAATGCATAAGGAGGTAAAGAGTACATATGTTGAGCTACTAAGGAAGTAATAACCCCTAAAGAAGCTAGAGCAAGACCTAACTGAAAATGAATCGAATTGTTGATTGTGTCATAAAGGCCCTTATGCCCACGCCCTAATCGACCCCCCGGAGGAGTATGCGCTTCTAAAAGATCTTTAATACTGTGCCCAATTCCGAAGTTAGTTCGATACATGTGACCGGCAATGAGAAAAATAAATGCAATAGCTAAATGATGGTGAGCCATATCGGTCAGCCACAAACTTTGTGTTTGTGGATGGAATCCCCCAAGAAGAGTTAGAATGGCAGTTCCCGCTCCTTGAGCGGTACCAAATAAATGATTACTCGAATCAGGGTTTTGGGCATAAAGATTCCATTGACCCGTCAAAAGGGGTCCCAACCCCTGGGGATAGGGTAATACATCTAAGAAATTATTCCATCGAACGTACTCCCCCCTGGATGCGGGAATAGCAACATGAACTAAATGTCCTGTCCAAGCCAAAGAACTTACCCCGAAAAGTCCTGACAAATGATGATTGAGACGAGATTCCGCGTTTTTGAACCACGAAAGGCTTGGTTTCCATTTGGGTTGTAGATGTAACCAACCCGCTATTAAGGACAGCGTAGAAAGAAATAATAGAAAAAGAGCTCCAGTATAAAGATCCTCATTGGTGCGTAATCCTATTGTATACCACCACTGATAAACTCCAGAATAAGCAATATTCACTGGACCAGCAGCACCTCCTCGAGTAAAGGCTTCCACAGCGGGTTGACCAAAATGAGGATCCCAAATCGCATGAGCAATAGGTCTTACGTGTAAAGGATCCTGTATCCATGATTCAAAATTTCCTTGCCAAGCTACATGAAACAGATTTCCGGACGTCCATAGAAAGATTATTGCTAATTGCCCAAAGTGAGAAGCAAAAATGTTCTGATAAAGACGTTCTTCAGTAATATCATCATGACTTTCGAAATCATGTGCGGTAGCAATACCAAACCAAATACGACGAGTAGTGGGGTCCTGAGCTAAGCCTTGGCTAAACCTGGGAAATCTTAATTCCATAATGCCTTTCAAATCCTCCTAGCCACTATCCTACTGCAATAATTCTCGCTAAGAAGAATGCCCATGTCGTGGCAATTCCACCCAGAAGGTAATGGGTTACTCCTACAGCGCGTCCTTGTATAATGCTCAAGGCTCTAGGCTGAGTAGCAGGAGCAACTTTTAATTTGTTATGAGCCCAAACGATAGATTCAATGAGTTCTTGCCAATAACCACGGCCGCTGAATAAAAACATTAAACTGAAGGCCCAGACAAAATGAGCACCTAAGAAAAAAAGACCATATGCAGATAATGAAGAACCATAAGACTGAATGACTTGCGATGCCTGTGCCCACAAGAAATCTCGAAGCCACCCATTAATCGTAATGGAACTCTGTGCAAAGTTTCCCCCTGTAATATGAGTTACCACCCCTTGATCACTTATAGTACCCCAAACATCCGACTGCATTTTCCAACTGAAATGGAAAATGACTACCGAAATTGCATTGTACATCCAGAATAAACCTAAGAAAACATGATCCCAGGCGGATACTTGACATGTTCCCCCTCGGCCAGGCCCATCGCAAGGAAAGCGAAAACCTAGATTTGCTTTATCGGGTATCAAACGGGAACTCCGAGCAAATAAAACACCTTTCAAAAGTATTAATACAGTCACATGTATGGTAAATGCATGAATGTGATGGACTAAAAAATCTGCGGTTCCTAATGGAATAGGTAACAAAGCCACTTTGCCACCTACTGCTACTAACTCGCCGCCTCCCCACGTTAAGCTAGTACTTGTTGTTGCACCAGGAGCTGTTACGCCAGGCGCAGTAGCATGGATATTTTGTACCCATTGAGCAAAGATAGGTTGTAATTGTATGGCAGTATCCGAAAACATATCTTGTGGACGGCCTAAAGCACTCATGGTATCATTATGAATGTACAAGCCAAAACTGTGAAAACCTAGAAATATACATACCCAGTTAAGGTGGGATATGATTGCATCGCGGTGTCTAAGGACGCGATCTAATAGATCGTTGTATCGAGTAGTTGGATCATAGTCTCTTACCATAAAAATTGCTGCATGTGCAGCAGCACCGACTATTAGAAATCCGCCAATCCACATGTGGTGTGTGAACAAGGAAAGTTGTGTACCATAGTCAGTAGCTAGGTATGGATAGGGAGGCATAGAATACATATGATGAGCTACAACAATGGTTGTAGAGCCTAGCATAGCTAGGTTAAGAGATAATTGAGCATGCCATGACGTTGTTAAGATTTCATAAAGACCCTTATGGCCTTGTCCTGTAAATGGGCCCTTGTGAGCCTCCAAAATATCTTTAAGTCCATGGCCAATACCCCAATTGGTCCTATACATATGACCTGCGATTAGGAAAAGAATAGCAATAGCTAAATGATGGTGCGCAATATCGGTCAGCCAGAGACCACCGGTTACTGGATCTAGTCCTCCGCGAAAAGTCAGAAATTCTGCGTATTTGGACCAATTTAAAGTGAAAAAAGGGGTTGCTCCTTCGGCAAAACTAGGATAAAGTTGAGCCAAAAGGTCCCGATTCAAGATAAATTCATGAGGAAGTGGTATCTCTTTAGGATCCACCCCAGCGTCAAGAAATTGGTTAATTGGTAAAGATACATGAATTTGGTGCCCCGCCCAAGAAAGAGACCCAAGTCCTAATAATCCCGCTAAGTGGTGATTCAACATGGATTCTACATCTTGGAACCAGGCCAATTTGGGAGCGGCTTTGTGATAATGGAACCAACCAGCAAAAAGCATTAACGCTGCAAAAATCAATGCACCAATTGCAGTACAATAGAGTTGTAATTCACTAGTTATTCCAGATGCTCGCCAAAGCTGAAAAAAACCAGAGGTTATTTGGATTCCTCGGAAACCCCCGCCTACATCACCATTCAATATTTCTTGCCCTACTATAGGCCAAACTACCTGAGCACTGGGTCCAATGTGAGTAGGATCACTTAGCCATGCTTCATAATTGGAAAAACGGGCGCCATGAAAGTACATGCCACTCAACCAAAGAAAGATAATGGAAAGTTGCCCGAAATGAGCACTAAAGACTTTTCGAGAAATCTCCTCCAAATCACCAGTATGACTATCGAAATCGTGAGCATCAGCATGTAGGTTCCAGATCCAAGTGGTAGTATCAGGGCCCTTAGCTAGTGTTCTTGAGAAATGGCCGGGTCTGGCCCATTCCTCAAAAGATGTTTTTACAGGATCCCTATCCACAACAATTTTTACTTCTGGTTCCGGCGAACGAATAATCATTAAGTCCTCCTCTTTCCGGACAAGACATACAAAGAGACCCGCCAACTGTCTTTTTAGTGAATCTTTGAAAGATATATATTTTGAAAGATAGATTTTGAAAGATAGATTTTGAAAGATAGATATTGTGATTAGTTCTTTTCTTTACTATCTACCATCCTTCTATTTTTTTTTTAGTTATTCACTGGAGCAATTATATATTGAAGTCAATCCGAGGCAAGTGTTCGGGTCTATTATGACATAAAGATTAGGTGCCTAACGGACATTGTTTATCTTGAAAAACAAATATTTCTCGACGTAAGAAAAAAATCTTTTTTATTTTTAATTTAAGAAACTAGTGTATTTTTTTTGAGGGCATAAGCTCCTATCTATATCTACTTTCCTTGAGCATAATATAGGGTTTTTTATTTGATTCTAAATTCCAAGATAACTCATTAGAATTATTAATAAGATGGTCCTAATATATTAGCAATATTTAGATTGCCCCCTCTTTTTATTCACTTTATTACTTCTATTCTAGACCCTATCCCTATGGTTTATTCTTATGAAATATCATATAAAATAGAAGGTATAAGAAATGGATATAATGAAATTCTTGATTCGATCTTACGACCTAATTTATTTGATTAATGGATCAACAACCAAACCACCCATTTTATGAAAAAGAAGGAGCATGGTCTTATTCAAATTCAAAGCGCTTCGTAATCTTCAACCAGTTCTGTGCTTCAATATAATTTCCCGGAGTAAGCGCTATAGCTTGTTTCCAATATTCAGCAGCTTGATCAAACCAAGCTTCCGCAATTTCCGAATCACCCTGTAGAATGGCCTGTTCTCCTCGGTCGGAATAGGAAGTTCCTTCCCTTAGAACCGTACTTGAGAGTTTCCTACCTCATACGGCTCAGAAATTGCTATCTGAATTTCCCCTATCTTAACTGAATTCGATTTATCAAAAATCGATCCAATTTGTTCTTGGGTTAAGCAGAAGAAATTAATTACCTAAGTTTCAAACCCTAATTTTTATCAATAATCAGTTTGATCTTTTTTCCCACCTTCAGAAGAATGAAGCATAGATAGATATAGAGCCTTCGTTCAAATTTTCTGAGAGGTAACTATCCCGGTTTCATATATGAAATCTCTATAGAATCCTTGAAAAAGACTTTTTTCCATAAGAAAGAAAAAAGAACTTACTATCTTTGGGATCTGATACTACACCGCTGCTTAATCCCTTAGTGGATCGGCTCTATTACATAAGCGGATTCCTAAATTTTGCCCCATATCATGGGATAAGTAAGCAGTTTTTTTTAGTTGTATCGACCCAGTCGCTCACTAATTGATCTTTACGGTGCTTTCTCTATCAATTTGAGAAACTTTATCCATAGAGTAGTAGTATAGGCCATACTTTCTTCGTTTTTTGATTCTCGTGAAGTGTCCTTCCTTCCTACAGCTGATAGGGAAAAATCGTTGTTTTTACGATCCCTATGTAGAAAGCCCTTTTTTTTCTAGTATTTACTAGAAAATTTGATCCTCTCTTTTTTTTTTTTCTTTCTATAGTGGAGATAGTCGCACGTAATGACAGATCACGGCCATATTATTAAAAGCTTGCGGTAAGAAGGGGTTTCGTTCTAGTGCCCGGAAATAATATTCCAAAGCCTTTGTATGCTCTCCATTGCTTGTGTGTATAAGGCCTATGTTATAGAGTATATAACTTCGATCATAGGGATCGATTTCTAGTCGCGTAGCTTCATAATAATTTTGCAAAGCTTCCGCATAATTTCCTTCGGATTGAGCCAACATCCGTTACGGTCGTTCATTCTATTCAAAAAATCTCCGTTCCAAAACCGTACATGAGGTTTTCATCTCATACGGCTCCTCCCTTCTGTACATAATAGTACTAAGCGAAATAATCTATAGAATCAAAATAGAATTAGTCCCGTCTCATTATGAACCGAAAGGGGCTGGTATTTTTCCAAGAAATCTCTAGCCAACCTTCCCACAAGAGGTTTTTCTTAACACCAATGAATTCTATTAATGCTAGAGGAAAACGATAGCTCCAATAATTTCTTTGTTCTCAACGCCTCCTATTTAGAGGAATTAGCTACTTCAACGATCTTTGATGGTTATAGGGGTATCCAAAGTACAAACCTGATGGTTGTTTGTTATCCCAACCATTCTTCCCAGCCCTGATACCGATCAGGAAAGGGGTAATTTCTAACAAAGTTTTTCTCTTGTTGATTCCTATTTCTAGGTGTAGTGCTTTTCTCCCCTATGCTGCCTACGGATACTAATAGAGTAGGATTGGCCTGTAATCCATACCATACCATATCCTGTAGGTGTAACCTTTCGCTCAATACTCAAATCTACAATTGAAGTATCTGAAGCCGCATCAATCGAGGATACACGACGGAAGGAATTGTTAGTTCGCCTCACCTTCCCGAAGCGTGGGTTTGTTTGCTTTACAAATTTGGTTCTCTCTATGCCAACCCCCCTCTCTTTTTCGTAAGACTGAGGTATAGGTAGGGCTAAAAAAAAGCAAAAAAAAAGAGTCAAATCGCACCATCTCTATAATAAGTAAATGCCTTTTTTTCTCCTGAGGTTGTCGGAATTATTCGCAATAAAATATTGGCTACAATTGAGGAGGTCTTATCAATGAAATTTCCATTTCCACGGGATCTAGGCATAATTCCCAACCCATTCTATATAGAATTGTTTTCATTCCTTCACAAAATAACATAAAAACAAACACATTCGATTCTTATAATTATAAATAGATTGATCCATATGCTCTACTCTAAATCCATATGCTTTAAATGGATAAGAGAGATATGGATTTTCCGCTCAGCTCAAATTGTATCCTTTTCCTTCTGCTTGGACACGAAGAGATATGAAATATTTGACTAAGACTGGATTTCATTCCACTTTCCTATTTCTGAACAACAACTTATGTTATCAACTATTTCGTGTTTTCAAAGTTATTAATTGTCTCATACCCTATTTTTGATTTCGATAGTATGGTGTAGCGTATCTTATGCAAACGGAATTCTAAGGTTTCTTTATTTTATTATGCAATAAGAAGAATTCTTCCATTTTCTTTTTCTTTAGTTGCGGGAAAACCCAAATTAAAACTTTTATTTTATAGCGAGCGCAATTTCTAGTAAAAAATCCTGTATCCTTCCACTTAGATCAAAAGGAATTTTTCCAATAGAACTATGGAACCCCCGAGTGGTTGCGGTTGTACCTGTACTGCAGGAATAAGAAAACTCGCTATTCACTCAGTTTATTTTCCATAATAAGTTATGTAGGAGAGATGGCCGAGCGGTTCAAGGCGTAGCATTGGAACTGCTATGTAGACTTTTGTTTACCGAGGGTTCGAATCCCTCTCTTTCCGTTTTTCTTAATTCATCAACGTTAAGGATCACAATGTATCAAATCAAATAACAATTTTTTCCAGCAATAATATAATATCTTATATTATCTTATTTTGATTTAATAGAAATTAGAAATTCTCTATAGCAAATTACTGTGGTATGTAAAATACACATAGAGGAAAAAAGAAAAAAGGATCCTAATCCTAGGGTTAATCAATTTTAGCTAGTTGATGGGAAAATACAAATTAATGGTAATGGTCTTAGGGCGATTTAGTTCGGGGAAAGGGGAAGGGGAAGAAAATTCTATGAACCTTTCCTTTTTTCGTTAAGTTCAAGTCTGACGAGAGTAATATTCTACAACTAACAACTCATTTATTTTGAGACCGACCCACTTCCTATCTAGGATTTTATTTACTAGTCCTTTATATTCCAACGTGTCAATCGCCAAATGCTTTGGCAATTTCCCCGGGTCCGATGAAGCAATATAATTTTGAACCAGACCTTTTGATCTTTGGTTATCTTTCGTAGTAATAATATCTCGGGGTTTGCAACGAAAACTTGGTATATTGACTATACGACCATTAACTAAAATATGTCTATGGTTGACTAATTGGCGGGCCCCAGGAATGGTTGAAGCCATACCCAATCGAAAAAGGATATTATCCAAACGCATTTCAAGTAATTGTAGTAAAACCTGGCCTGTTGACCTTTTTGCTTTTCCAGCGATATGTACATATCTAAGTAATTGTCGTTCTGTCAGACCATAATGAAAACGCAATTTCTGTTTTTCTTGAAGACGAATACGATATTGCTCCTTTTTCCCAGAATTGAATTTTTTTTTAAGATTACTTCCGGATTTAGGTGTTTTTCTAGTGAGTCCTGGTAAAGCTCCCAGACGGCGTATTTTTTTTAAACGAGGTCCTCGATAACGGGACATGAAGACTCCTTTTTTTATTTTATTGAAATTTCATTTTACACAATTAATTTCATTGTATTTACATTACAGAATACATCGAAATTAAAACTGAATTAAACTACAGGATAAACAGAGTAAAATCAACTAAAGTACCCCAAAAAATGGAATTTCATCAAAATCTTTTTTTTTTGTATATATATTATTTATTTTATTGTTTTGTATCTAGCAAAATTGTAAGGTAAAAAACATAAAAGATCCTGGATTCTCCATTTAATTCGGAAAAAAAGAGATTCTTGTTCGTAGAACATCGATAGAGAAAAAAAAGCCGACTATCGGATTTGAACCGATGACCCTCGCATTACAAATGCGATGCTCTAACCTCTGAGCTAAGTGGGCTTACATAACGGAAATAGTGTAACAAATAGAAATAGGTATAGTATAGGAAATCCGTAAAATCTCAGATATTAGTTATTAATCTTAGCTATTAACTAGTTCTAAATTTGAAGTTATACTTATAAAAATAAAAAAATACTAAAACTTCTTAAAGATAAAGTTAGCTTGATATGCTTAACTATAGGATATTAAAAAATAAAATTATAGAATTTATTGGTATTTTCATTCGATCATTATAGACTTTATTATTTGTTAATAATTTGAGGATTAATATTTCACTAAGGGGAACATAGAGTCAGAGTAAATAAAATTGCTAATTCTGATTAGAAAAAAAGAATAAATATCAAGCGTTATAGTATAATTTTGAATACTATAAAAAAGTAAGACGGGAGGTGGGGGAGATAAAAACTTTTGGATATATTGATTCGGATTGAATTGCAAATACATCAAGGATAGAATCAATTCAATTCTGAATTGCAATAAGCAAGCGAGGTCTCTCAAATAGAGTCGAACTGAACTGCTAGACTACGTTGAGTGATGAACTCAATGATTCAAAAAAAAAACTAAGAGATGGATGAAATTACACAAGGAATCCTGGTCTCAAAGAAGAGGGAAATGGGGATATGGCGAAATCGGTAGACGCTACGGACTTGATTGTATTGAGCCTTGGTATGGAAACCTGCTAAGTGGTAACTTCCAAATTCAGAGAAACCCTGGAATTAAAAAAGGGCAATCCTGAGCCAAATCCGTGTTTTGAGAAAACAAGGGGTTCTCGAACTAGAATACAAAGGAAAAGGATAGGTGCAGAGACTCAATGGAAGCTGTTCTAACGAATCGAGTTAATTACGTTGTGTTGTTAGTGGAATTCCTTCTAGTTCTAAATTAGAGAAAGAGGGGTTTTATACCTTATACATTTAATAAACACGTATAGATACTGACATAGCAAACGATTAATCACAGAACTCATATTATATTCTAATTATAATATAGGTTCTTTATCTTTTTTAAAAATGAAATTAGAAATGATAATGATTATGAAATAAAAAACTCATATCATAATTTTTTTTTTTCATTATTGTGAATCCACTCCAATCGAATATTGAATAATCAAATTCTTCAATTAAAATTCAAAGTTTTCGAGATCTTTAAAAAAGTGGATTAATCGGACGAGGACAAAGAGAGAGTCCCATTCTACATGTCAATACTGACAACAATGAAATTTCTAGTAAAAGGAAAATCCGTCGACTTTATAAGTTGTGAGGGTTCAAGTCCCTCTATCCCCAAATCCTCTTTTATTCCCTAACTATACTATATTATTATTATTTATCCTCTTTTTTTTTTTCTTTTTATCAATGCACTTTTTTTCTTTTTATCAATGCAATGGGTTTAAGATTCATTAGCTTTCTCATTCTACTCTTTCACAAAGGAATGCGAAGAGAACTCAATGGATCTTATCCTATTCATTGAATAGATTTCTTTTTTATTAGAGTATCGGCAAGAAATCTTGGTTATTCACTCTATTTTTAAGTTTTATTTAAGTAAACCATGCACAATGCATAGGACTACCCCCCCCATTTTCAAATTTAAAATTTGAAATACTTTAATTAATTTTTAGTCCTTTTAATTGACATAGATACAAATACTCTACTAGGATGATGCACAAGAAAAGGTCAGGATAGCTCAGTTGGTAGAGCAGAGGACTGAAAATCCTCGTGTCACCAGTTCAAATCTGGTTCCTGGCAGAGAAAAAAAAAAAAAAGATCCACCGAATAGGTATTGATCCAAATACCTCGAGATGGATTGTGATACATATTCATTAATAATATTTATTCATCTAAGTGGATAAATCTATAATATAAATATAGAGGCACTTCTTTTTCTTTTTAAAGAAGTTTTAAAATATATCTTTTCTTTATGATAAAGAAGGGGGTGAGATTCCCCTTTATTTTTTTGCGTTTCTTAATTTTGTATTCCGCTATTCCGACGAATATTTTTTTAGTCTTGCTTATCTTTATCTTATCTTATTTTCCTAGTTGTGCTAAGTAATGTGCGCGGTACAAAGTTCCTGGTAGAGAACTTCTTTGAGTCATCCTATTTTTCTGTTCATATGAAGGAAATTAATATGCGATTTTCAAAATAGGGGAATCCAAATGAAACCCTTTTTTTGCTCAGTCTATCTGGAATGCTTTTGTATAATTAGGAATTAATTATAAATAGGTATTCCGTTTCATCTAGGAAAAGAACCTAAAAATATTCCTTGACTTGAATAAAATCTGGAGTTGTGTTGTATAAGTGAGCATGAATTTCTTATCATTCAATGAGCATCTTGTATTTCATAAAAATTGGGGGTTATATAATCCTTACGTAAGGGCCAGCCTATCCAACTTTCAGGCATTAGGATACGTTTAAGGCGCGGATGATTATCATAAGAGATTCCCACCATATCATAAGATTCGCGTTCTTGAAAATCGGCACTTCTCCAAATCCAGAAGACAGACGGAATTCTAGGATTATCCTTTTGGGCAAAGACTTTTATGCAGACTTCTTCTGGATTATCTATACCATATTGTATTCTCGTAAGATGATA
This sequence comes from Triticum urartu, assembly GCF_056163025.1. NCBI lineage: Eukaryota > Viridiplantae > Streptophyta > Magnoliopsida > Poales > Poaceae > Triticum > Triticum urartu. Next base: position 12,935,264 of record NW_028259461.1, on the reverse strand, counting down.
CACGCTAGCTAAAGATCCACCGGGTGCTACATCATAAGCACATTGGGAGCGTAAATAATTGTAACCATATACATATAAAATGACAGCAATGGAATCCCAATCCCCTGCTTTTATTTGTAAAGTCTCTATTCCTCGGTGATCAAAGCCCAAAGATCTATGAACCACCTCATGTTTGACTAGCCAATTAGATAACCAACCCTGCTGCATTGTCTTCATCTCTCCCTCTTTGTATAAATATTTCACATTTCGGATGCAAGTTTGAAAGATTGCCCTGCTTTTTATTTTTCTACACAAAAGAGCCCCTCTCCTAATTCACTAATTTGTAGGAAGGTACTGAACTTTTGGATTTGAAAAAAGTTTCAGAAGATATATCTAATGTAGATGGTGATTGATAGAGCAATTCTTGCTCATAAGTTCCTGTATGAGTACTGCGCCTAACATAAAGCTTGTGACTGGTAGTAAAACATCTATTTTTATTTTGAGATAGAGTTTGATCCTCAACTATTTCTCGCGATATCTTCTTACGAAGTTTTGTTAGGGCATCTATAACTGCCTCCGGTTTAGGTGGGCAGCCCGGCAAGTAGACATCCACAGGAATTAACTTATCAACTCCCCGAACAGTACTATAGGAATCCGTACTGAACATTCCCCCTGTAATAGTACAGGCTCCCATAGCAATGACGTATTTTGGTTCAGGCATTTGCTCGTATAATCTCACTAAAGAGGGAGCCATTTTCATTGTTACCGTACCGGCTGTTAAAATTAGGTCTGCTTGCCTAGGACTTGATCTTGGTACCAATCCATAACGATCAAAGTCGAATCGTGAGCCTATTAATGAAGCAAATTCAATGAAACAACAACTGGGTACCGTATAGAAGGGGCCATAAACTGGAGAGTCTTGACCAATTCGAAAGATCATTTGGTGTAGTTGAAATAACAGAATTGGAACTTGTTTGGTCAAGTAAGGGAAACTCAATCAAATTCATAACTGTCTCAATAGAATCTTTTCCTTCTTTTTTTTTGTCTAAATATTCAGTTAAGACCATTCCAAGGCTCCTTTTCGCCATGCATAAACTAAACCAACAACTAAGATAAGCACGAAAATCAAAGCTTCGATAAAAACGGATACACCCAATACGTCGAAACTCATTGCCCAAGGGTATAGAAAGACGGTTTCCACATCAAAAACAACAAAAACGAGCGCAAACATATAATAGCGTATTCGGAATTGTACCCAAGCCCCTCCCATGGGTTCTATACCCGATTCATAACTAGAAAGCTTCTCTGGTCCTTCACTAACCGGGGCTAAAAGTCCTGAAATCGAAAATGCCAAAATAGGAATAAGGCTTGCTATTATTAGAAATGTCCAAAAAATATCATATTCGTGAAGCAGAAACATAATGTACTCCCATTAATGTGGAATAGGCGGAACTTAAATTAGTCAATTCAATTCAGCATTGTCAATTTATCCAGAACTTCTCTCTTTTCCTCGGTGAAACAAGAATCTTTTTTGTTCAAACAAAAGCGCTTAGTTTAAGTTTAGCCTTTTGTTTCCTCTGTGCTGCATCTTCTTTAAAGATTCATCCAATGGAATCCCAACTCCCTTTCTTTTGGATTTCCATTCTATTTAGATATGGTGTATGTAGATCTAATTCTTATATAAAGAAAACTTTCTCGTTTCACTTTGTCTCGCTTTCTCTAGAATCTCTAGAAAAAAGAATAGCTCTATCCTTTATTTAATATTTAATAATAAAATAATAAGAGACTATTAAATAAAAATGAGAATACTACTAAATTAGAACCTAATTAAGATAGTAGGACTAATCTATGCAGTATAATTAATGAGAAGTAATACTATAAAATAAAAATAAAGAACTCTATTTCAGAACTATGAGACAGAATATTCTGTTTTCTTATTTACTCTTTACTTTATTTTTTCTATTTAAAGTTGATCAATTTACATAATGTATCTATAAACAAAGTAATAAATATACTTAAAACAAAGTAGGAATTCGCAAAATGGATAAAATCATTGCAGTTATTATAGGGAAGTCTAGAGATATCCTATTTGAAGGAGGACGGGATTCAAATCAGGGAAAGGATCCTTTCTTCTATTGATTTGATAGAAATTCGTTTTTCTTTTCCTGTCTGTATGATTTTGATTTTCGATGAATGAGCCTTTGGTAATGCTTTTATCTCTATTCTATGTCGCAGGCGCCTATCCAGTCTATAAACAAATACTAATGAGAAAATGAAAACTATACTAAACTAAAGAAACATAGGATAGAGATCCTAAAATCTAAAAAAGGGCATATTAGGGCTATACGGATTCGAACCGTAGACCTTCTCGGTAAAACAGATCAAACGGATTATTATCGAAATGATTTGAACTGTTTCAAAGACCCAACATGCATTTTTTTGCATTGGGCTCTTTCATAAACTGATTTAAAGATCAGTTAGTCACCATAGTTTTTCTTTACGGAAAGATAATGAGATGGCTCCCTGTGCTCTGATTGATTTTTTGTATTATGATCTATCTAGGAGCAATACCAAAGTGTTTCAAAGGAGGATTACCTTGACTTAGGTCTGCCTCCGGTCTAAATTAAATCAACCTAAGTGAAATGGAGTCTCTATCGTTCCACTGCAAGAGTTAACTATGAGACTTCATACACCTTAAAGTTCATAGAACGAAAAGAAGTTTTTTGGAGGCCCTTATCCTCATTACGCCTAGCATTTAGTGGGCTGGATATTTACCTTATCAACTAGCAAATCCATAAGGGTTCTATTTGATTAGGCACCTGAATTGGCACCTGAATCGGACTGAACCGACTGTTTGTCAGGCTACTGTTCTCCTATTCTCTCGAATCTATGAAGTAAGACATTGATTTTGCAATAAGATCGATTATGTTCATTGCATAATAAGCTCCTTTGAAAAGCATTGGCGCACGTGTAAACGAGTTGCTCTACCGAACTGAGCTATAGCCCTTATCAGAGATATCTTAACATATAGATAATTTCTTGTCAAGATGAATATTTTCTAATGCCAGAGGATACCCCTTTGATCTGTATCTGTTTAGTATTTAGTTTAGTATTTAGTATATAACAGACCAATAACAGAGCGGTATTGCTTAGAAAAGGGATTCAATATATAATCGATCGAAGTAATGGGTCTTCCTTTGTGGTGATAAATTGCCTACTTAACTCAGTGGTTAGAGTATTGCTTTCATACGGCGGGAGTCATTGGTTCAAATCCAATAGTAGGTAAGTAGGTAGAAAAATTACTAGATAGCATTGGACTTACTTCGCTTCGCTATCTAATAACTTTTTCTACCCCTCTTCCCTTTTTCTTTGTATCAACTATAAACCACTGGATTGTCTTCAATTGGATGGGGGAATCCAATTGACAGCCTCGATTCGTATCCTAGCTCGTCTGAGAGCGAGCTTCGCTTCAACCAAATCTTTCGTACCCTCAGCTTTACTCAAGTTAGCTTCGGCTATTTCAAGTGCCTTTTGAGCTTCTTCCGGATCAATATCACTACCCAGTTCCGCATCATTTCCTAAAATGATGATCTCATTATTAACTATTCTCGCAAAACCGCTCCACAGAATCGCTGTTAACCATTGGTCGTTGAGGAGGCGTATTCTCAAAGGACCCATATCTACTGCTGTGTTAATGGGGGCGTGGTTTGGTAATACGCCAATTTGGCCACTATTAGTGGATAAAATGATTTCTTTCACTTCACAATCCCAAATAATTCGCTTAGGAGTCAGTACATAAAGATTTAATTTCATTTCTTCGATTTGTTCTCCTCTTCTAAGGTTATAGCTTTCGTGCTAGCTTCATCGATGTTACCCACCAAATAAAAAGCCTGTTCAGGTAGGCCGTCTAATTCTCCGGAAAGGATTAGTTGAAATCCCCTAATAGTTTCCGCAAGAGCAACATACTTTCCTGGAGAACCAGTAAAAACTTCTGCCACAAAGAACGGTTGTGATAAGAAACGCTCAATTTTTCTTGCTCTTGCTACAGTTAAACGATCCTCTTCCGATAATTCATCCAAGCCAAGAATTGCGATAATGTCCTGAAGTTCTTTGTAACGTTGTAAAGTTTCCTTAACTCTTTGCGCAGTTTCATAATGTTCGTTGCCAACGATCCGAGGCTGTAACATAGTC
>NW_028259461.1:12856652-12929152 GCF_056163025.1 Triticum urartu | reverse complement strand
GAAGGAGATAATAAAGAACCCAAAGCAGATGGTATCCTACTGCAAGGGTGGTCTTAAGAATCCAAAAGAGGTTGCTCAGAAGAGATAGATGTATCCCAACCTCTATTGCTCTCGCGTAAAGACTTTTTTTTTACGCGACAGGAAAAAGTGACTACGAATTCCCCTTTTTGTTTGCGAATCCCTGTTTGTATCCTTTGAGCGCACGCCCATTAAGTAGCGATCAAATCAAGGAAATCGATCAAACGATCCCCGTGCCAGCCCAAATCATGATCTTCACCAACTTGGATTTGGTTCTCTCGCGAAAATCGCGAGTTGCAGAGATGAGAACCATGAAAAGCAAGATCCCGAATAAGAAAACAGAAACCGAGGAAGAGGAAACCACAAGAGTGAAGACTAGTAGAGTCTCGTCTTTTGTCATTCTTTGCTCCTTTTTCACTCAATGATTCCTTCGAATTTGCCGACCAAAAATTCTATATGTCTATTCTATCTATGATATTTCTATATATATAGAATATGATATCTAATATGACATCCGATTTGTCAAAGGGATTGGATTGGTGACTTACCCATTCAGTGACTTTGGCACTGGACGTTCCAAAAACGGGTACTATCGGATCGGGTGAATTAGAGAATAGACAGAGGTCCGTTGGCATTTCAGCCTTTCTTCTCCTTTCAGGGCCTATCCGAAAGAGAATCCAGTACCTCTTGGTCCTGAATATCAGAATAGGACGAACGAACCGGCCTCCGCGGATATCTTTGCTTCGGAACAAAACCCTGCAATCAAATAGATTGTCCCAAGGGCGCCATATTCTAGGAGCCCAAGTTATGCTATTGAAAATTCGTTCCTCTAGCAGTTCCGGTTTGAGCATTCCGTTCCCTTTTTCAAACTCCACTTCTTTTCATATAGCAATCCCTGATCAAAGAGAGAACAATATCCATTTCAAAACATTTCTAACAGATTCCTTAGTTCGGACCGACGAAGTAATGTCACTCGACTATTATCAACCTGACTGCAATCTTTTTCTGTCGGTAAGGATTGCACCAGAGCACCTTCTACTTCTAATAGGCCATGAACTATAGATAGAGAAGAATCATTCTGAGCGAGTACATAAGAAGCGATCCACTTTTTTTCATCGGTTCCAGGGGAAGACCAAAGATCTTGCGCGGCAGGTCCGCCAGAAAAACTCAAAAGAGAAAGAAGTCTCGTTAATCTCTTCATGCTCGTTCCAAGTTCGAAGTACCTTTTGGCCAAAGAAAAACCCGCTTCCTGACACGATTGCCTCTTTATCTTTATATAGATAGATTCTATGGGGTTATTACTTAGTAAGTCTATTTTGTACAAGAGCCCCTCCTATCTGATAGAAAAGGGTCCCATGATCCCGAGCCGATCTTACCTTGGCTCGCAAACCCCAAGTTTGTCTATGAAGAGCTAATCTAATTGTATTTTTTTCTAGAATGGATTTCTTATGTGGAATACTAATGGATAGGGCTTCGTTGCTAAGTGCTACAAGATCTAGTGCACTGGAACTCGTGGTTATGGACCCGAATCCTTTAGTATGGAACATTGTCTTTTCCAAGTAAAAACCCCTAGTATATGAAAGAATGAAAAGGTGCTTTCGTTCTTGTGGAATAAGAAGCCCTCGTACCTTAATGAAAGGAAAATCGTAATTTTTCGTTAGGTATTTGACCAAATAGGATCGTCCAGTTCCTACAGAACCTATCACTAAAATACCCGATAGGGCTAAGCGGAACGAAAAGGGTTTTCCATGAGATGGTAAATGAAAACGATTAGTCCCACACGAGGTTTGGGAATAAGTGATTGTCTGATAATGAGCAAGGAATATACGTCTTTCTGCTAAAGAGGATCTATTAAACTCATAATTCATTAGATCCTTGTTATCAATGCCAACTAGGTATCATAAGTAAATGGATCCCGGTTGTTCAATCCTTTGATAACCAAGGTCATTCTTTGCTAAAGAGAAATGATCACTATGAGTCAGACTCAATAGAATTGGATCCATTCCAAATAGCGAGAATTAGGATTCTTGATCCCTCTCAATCTCTCTTTCAATTCGAGGATCCAGAGAGGTGTTTTCATAGTCATCTCCGAATATTTGCCATCTCGGAATATTTTCGATTTCATTTTTCTATGATATGTCTTTCTATATGAAAATTGGTTATTTACGATGTACGATGATCCCTGTTAAGCATCCATGGCTGAATGGTTAAAGCGCCCAACTCATAATTGGTAAATTTGCGGGTTCAATTCCTGCTGGATGCACACGAACGGGAACATTCCATAAGTCTATTGGAACTGGCTCTCTATCCATGGAATCTCATCCATCATCCATACATAACGAATTGGTATGGTATATTCATACCATAACATAAGAACAATAAGAACTCGAATTCTTATCGATACTGGAACTCAGAGCATAGGAGGGAAAGTCGATTTATGGATGGAATCAAATACGCAGTATTTACAGAAAAAAGTCTTCGTTTATTGGGAAAGAATCAATATACTTTTAATGTCGAATCGGGATTCACTAAGACAGAAATAAAGCATTGGGTCGAACTCTTCTTTGGTGTTAAGGTGGTAGCTGTGAATAGCCATCGACTACCTGGAAAAGGTAGAAGAATAGGACCTATTCTGGGCCATACAATGCATTACAGACGTATGATCATTACCCTTCAACCGGGTTATTCTATTCCACTTCTAGATAGAGAAAAAAACTAAAGGAGAATACTTAATAATACGGCGAAACATTTATACAAAACACCTATCCCGAGCACACGCAAGGGAACCGTAGACAGGCAAGTGAAATCCAATCCACGAAATAATTTGATCCATGGACGGCACCGTTGTGGTAAAGGTCGTAATTCCAGAGGAATCATTACCGCAAGGCATAGAGGGGGAGGTCATAAGCGCCTATACCGTAAAATAGATTTTCGACGGAATCAAAAAGACATATCTGGTAGAATCGTAACCATAGAATACGACCCTAATCGAAATGCATACATTTGTCTCATACACTATGGGGATGGTGAGAAGAGATATATTTTACATCCCAGAGGGGCTATAATTGGAGATACTATTGTTTCTGGTACAAAAGTTCCTATATCAATGGGAAATGCCCTACCTTTGAGTGCGGTTTGAACTATTGATTTACGTAATTGGAAGTAACCAATTAGGTTTACGACGAAACCTAGAAATCGATCACTGATCCAATTTGACTACCTCTACGGGATAGACCTCAACAGAAAACTGTTGAGTAACGGCAGCAAGTGATTGAGTTCAGTAGTTCCTCATAGAAAATTATTGGCTCTAGAGATATGGTAATATGGAGAAGACAAAATTGTTTGAAGCACGCACAGAACCGGAAGCGCCCCTTGTTTCAAAGAGAGGAGGACGGGTTATTCACATTTAATTTGATGGTCAGAGGCAAATTGAAAGCTAAGCAGTGGTAATTAAGACCCCCGGGGGAAAATAGGGATGTCTCCTACGTTACCCATAATATGTGGAAGTATCGACGTAATTTCATAGAGTCATTCGATCTGAATGCTACATGAAGAACATAAGCCAGATGACGGAACGCAGAGACCTAGGATGTAGAAGATCATAACATGAGCGATTCGGCAGATTTGGATTCCTTTCCTATATATCCACTCATGTGGTACTTCATCATATGATTCATATAAGATCCATCTGTCTAGAGATCGTCATATACATCTAGAAAGCCGTATGCTTTGGAAGAAGCTTGTACAGTTTGGGAAGGGGTTTTTTGAGAGAAAAGAAGAATCTACTTCAACCGATATGCCCTTAGGCACGGCCATGCATAACATAGAAATCACACGTGGAAGGGGTGGGCAATTAGCTAGAGCAGCAGGTGCTGTAGCGAAACTCATTGCAAAAGAGGGTAAATCGGCCACTTTAAGATTACCATCTGGGGAGGTCCGTTTAGTATCCCAAAACTGCTTAGCAACAGTCGGACAAGTGGGTAATGTTGGGGTGAACCAAAAAAGTTTGGGTAGAGCCGGATCTAAGTGTTGGCTAGGTAAACGCCCCGTAGTAAGAGGGGTAGTTATGAACCCTGTGGACCACCCCCATGGGGGCGGTGAAGGGAAAGCTCCCATTGGTAGAAAAAAACCCACAACCCCTTGGGGTTATCCTGCGCTTGGAAGAAGAACTAGGAAAAGGAAAAAATATAGCGATAGTTTTATTCTTCGTCGCCGTAAGTAAATACGTAACTAGGAATATGGAAAATTGCATTTTTGGAATTTGCAATAATGCGATGGGCGAACGACGGGAATTGAACCCGCGCATGGTGGATTCACAATCCACTGCCTTGATCCACTTGGCTACATCCGCCCCTTATCCAGCTAAAGGATTTTTTTCTTTTTTCCATTGATCATTATTCTATTTATTCTGACCTCCGTACTTCGATCGAGATATTGGACATAGAATGCCACTCTTTAAAAAGGAAAAAAGGAGTAATCAGCTGTGACACGAAAAAAAACGAATCCTTTTGTAGCTCATCATTTATTGGCAAAGATAGAAAAGGTCAATATGAAGGAGGAGAAAGAAACAATAGTAACGTGGTCCCGGGCATCTAGCATTCTACCCACAATGGTTGGCCATACAATCGCGATTCATAATGGAAAGGAACATATACCTATTTACATAACAAATCCTATGGTAGGTCGCAAATTGGGGGAATTCGTGCCTACTCGGCATTTCACGAGTTATGAAAATGCAAGAAAGGATACTAAATCTCGTCGTTAACTGAATTCTGAATAGAAAGATTAAGAAGAAAAAAAGATTCAAAATAAAGTAAAGGTAGGCGGGGAATAACCTTATTTATGACAAGTTTCAAACTAGTAAAGTATATCCCTAGGATAAAGAAGAAGAAAAGTGGGCTAAGGAAACTCGCAAGGAAAGTTCCAACCGATCGTCTACTTAAGTTCGAGAGAGTTTTCAAAGCACAAAAACGTATCCCTATGTCTGTTTTCAAAGCACAAAGAGTTCTTGACGAGATTCGCTGGCGTTACTACGAGGAAACTGTTATGATACTGAACCTCATGCCCTATCGAGCATCTTATCCCATCTTAAAGTTGGTTTATTCGGCAGCCGCAAATGCTACTCATTATAGGGATTTCGACAAAGCGAATTTATTTATTACTAAAGCCGAAGTCAGTAGGAGTACTATTATGAAGAAATTCAGACCTCGAGCTCGAGGACGTAGTTTCCCCATAAAAAAAAGCATGTGTCATATAACAATTGTACTAAATATAGTAAAGAAATCTAAATAACCTTTAGATCCATCTAAGATTTCGATTCCCAGTAAAAAAAATATAGAATAGAAAAATATGGGACAAAAAATAAATCCACTCGGTTTCAGACTTGGTACAACCCAAAAACACCATTCCTTTTGGTTCGCACAACCAAAAAATTATTCTGAAGGTCTACAGGAAGATAAAAAAATAAGGGATTGTATCAAGAACTATATACAAAAGAATAGGAAAAAGGGCTCGAATAGAAAAATAGAATCAGACTCAAGTTCCGAAGTAATTACACATAATAGAAAAATGGACTCAGGTTCAAGTTCCGAAGTAATTACACATATAGAAATCCAAAAAGAAATCGATACGATCCACGTCATAATCCATATTGGATTCCCAAATTTATTAAAGAAAAAAGGAGCAATCGAAGAATTAGAGAAAGATCTACAAAAGGAAATTAACTCTGTAAACCAGAGATTTAATATTTCTATCGAAAAAGTTAAAGAACCTTATAGACAGCCTAACATTCTTGCAGAATATATAGCTTTCCAATTAAAAAATAGAGTTTCATTCCGAAAGGCAATGAAAAAAGCCATTGAATTAACTAAAAAAGCAGATATAAGGGGAGTAAAAGTAAAAATTGCGGGTCGTCTCGGAGGAAAAGAAATTGCACGCGCCGAATCTATTAAAAAGGGTAGACTTCCCCTCCAAACAATTCGCGCTAAAATTGATTATTGCTGCTATCCAATTCGGACTATCTATGGAGTATTAGGTGTAAAAATTTGGATATTCGTAGACGAAGAATAAGTAATCTTGTCTTCGGATTCTGTCCATTGATAGAATAAAAAATGACAAGAGACTTTTTTCCTGAAATCCCTGCAAAAGAAGAAATTATACCTCTTTCTATAAGATTTAATGAAAATTGATAAATCATTTAATATAATTGCTATGCTTAGTGTGTGACTCGTTATTTTTTTCTTTTTTTTAAGAAAAAAACTTAGTAATTATAGAAAATTAACTAATAACCAACCTATTGCTTCGTATTGTCGAGATCCTAACTAAGAAACAGTCACTATATGAATAAATACCTCTATCATAACATAAATGAGTAGATGTGTCATATAGTTGTAGCAACTGCAATTTTTTCTCTAAAAAAGAAAAGGGATTCTAGGTTGTGAAGCAAAACTAAAGGGATGTGGATAAAGGGAGGGATGATAGAAAGAAGGAAGAGGAAATAAATAAGATATAGGATTCCACTATGTATGGTCTATGAATTACATCATAAAAGGCAATGTGATAAAGCATCAATATAATAAAAATAATAGAGAATTAAAAATTGTAACTTGAAACAAGAACTACAAATTTAAAGCAATAATAAAGAGCCGCCCGGGTTAATAAAACTGAGAAAATTAACTCGGAAAGAAATTTTTTGGAAGCTCCGTTGCGGGATTCAGACCTAACCATTCAAGGAGAAGCAGTGGGAACGACAGAACCTATGATTCCATAGGATTTTATTGAAAAGAATCCTAACACTTCATTGGGTGGGATGGCGGAACAAACCAAAAAAATTGTCTTATTTGGTAAGTTTATAAATTAACAAATAAGACAGGAAAGAGTAAATATTCGCCCGCGAAATTCTTATTGAATTAGAATACTTTACCGCGATTCAATAAGAGTAAAAATAAGGATTTTTTTAAGAAGGATTACATTATCTATAAATATAGAATTTAGATAAATATACACACACATCTGGATATATTCTAGATCTTCTTTTTTGACTATATATTATATTTTTCTGTTTTAACAAATTCAATATAAAAAAAACCGAACTTTTTCTATTATCTATTAATGTGTATCTATCCGTACCGTAATATTTTGGAATATTATGAATTAGAGAAATTTACATGCTTTCTGATTCCATTCGCGAGGAGCTGGATGAGAAGAAACTCTCATGTCCAGTTTTGCAGTAGAGATGGAACTAAGAAAGAGAACCATCGACTATAACCCCAAAAGAACCAGATTTCGCAAACAACATAGAGGAAGAATGAAAGGAAAATCCTGCCGAGGCAATCGTATTTGTTTTGGTAGATATGCTCTTCAAGCACTTGAACCCGCTTGGATCACGGCGAGACAGATAGAAGCAGGACGAAGAGCAATAACACGATATGCACGTCGTGGTGGAAAAATATGGGTACGTATATTTCCCGACAAACCGGTTACACTAAGACCCACGGAAACACGTATGGGCTCGGGAAAGGGGTCCCCCGAATATTGGGTATCCGTTGTTAAACCTGGTCGTATACTTTATGAAATGGGGGGAGTATCTGAAACTGTAGCTAGAGCAGCTATCTCCATAGCTGCCAGTAAAATGCCCATACGAAGTCAATTTATTCGATTAGAGATATAGAACCCTAAAAGGGGTATGGAAGATAAAAAAAAATGCTCGGTTTTTCTTTCTGGAAAGACAATATTTCTTTCATCCTTTTGCATTGAAATAACAAATTGAAATCAAAATAATATGATTCAACCTCAGACCCTTTTAAATGTAGCAGATAATAGTGGAGCTCGAAAATTGATGTGTATTCGAGTCATAGGAGCTGCTGGTAATCAGCGATATGCTCGTATTGGTGATGTTATTGTTGCTGTAATCAAAGACGCATTGCCCCAAATGCCTCTAGAAAGATCCGAAGTAATTCGAGCTGTAATTGTACGTACATGTAAAGAGTTCAAATGCGAAGACGGTATAATAATCCGCTATGATGACAATGCTGCGGTTATAATTGATCAAAAAGGCAATCCAAAAGGAACTCGAGTTTTTGGCGCGATTGCCGAGGAATTGAGAGAATTGAATTTTACCAAAATAGTTTCATTAGCTCCTGAAGTATTATAAATACTAGTAGGCGAAATTGAGACCAAAGAATTAATTTAGTAGATTGTGTTTTACGTATATGTTTTAAAATCCAAAATGAAAAAAAAAAAAAGAAAACATGTTGATTATAGAAAAATTAGGAGGAACCTAGAATTAGAGTCTTATGGGCAAGGACACTATTGCTGATTTACTAACCTCTATAAGAAATGCGGACATGAATAAAAAAGGAACAGTTCGAGTAGTATCTACAAATATTACCGAAAACATTGTTAAAATACTTCTACGAGAGGGTTTTATTGAAAGTGTTCGGAAACATCAGGAACGTAACAGATATTTCTTGGTTTCAACTTTGCGACATCAAAAGAGAAAGACTATAAAAGGAATATATAGAACAAGAACCTTTTTAAAGCGTATCAGCCGACCCGGCTTACGAATTTATACCAACTATCAAGGAATTCCTAAAGTTTTGGGTGGAATGGGAATTGCTATTCTTTCTACTTCTCGAGGAATAATGACAGATCGAGAAGCTCGACTAAACAGAATTGGGGGAGAAGTCTTATGTTATATATGGTAATCGCCCCGCCTATAGTGCTCGAATTCTATCTCGCCCTTCCTATTTTTAAAATAAAAATAGAAAAATAGGAGAAAAAAAATATGACAGAAAAAAAAAATAGGAGAGAAAAAAAAAACCCGAGAGAAGCAAAAGTAACTTTCGAAGGTTTAGTTACGGAAGCCCTACCCAATGGAATGTTCCGCGTTCGGCTAGAGAATGACACCATCATCCTAGGCTATATTTCAGGAAAGATACGGTCTAGTTCTATACGAATACTGATGGGGGATAGGGTCAAAATTGAAGTAAGTCGTTATGATTCAAGCAAGGGACGTATAATTTATAGACTTCCCCATAAGGATTCGAAGCGTATCGAAGACTCGAAGGATAGCGAAGATTTGAAGGATAGCGAAGATTTGAAGGATACCAAAGATTCAAAGGATTAGGTTTTTCTTTTTTTTTCTAGGGTAATAAATTCTAAGTTCTAAAATTCAAGCGAAGAGACTTATTTTTTCCAAAAGATTAGATTCATAGTTTAAAAAAGGATACGGAAATATGAAAATAAGAGCTTCCGTTCGTAAAATTTGTACAAAATGTCGACTGATTCGTAGGCGTGGACGAATTAGAGTCATTTGCTCTAATCCGAAGCATAAACAAAGACAGGGGTAATCTTTCGAAAAAGAACTTTACTTTCTAAAAAGTAAAAAAAAGTACCCGCGGAAATGTTCCAATTCCAAATAAAATAATTTCATTTAAAATAATTAAAGTAAAGGGTTTATTTTACCCTGAAACGGATATCTTTGTATCTTTTTTTCTTTTTTTTATTTCTAACTCATATTTATGAGATAATAAAATATGGCAAAAGCTATACCAAAAATTGGTTCACGTAAGAAAGTGCGTATTGGTTTACGTAGGAATGCACGTTTTAGTTTACGGAAGAGTGCACGTAGAATAACAAAAGGGGTTATTCATGTTCAAGCTAGTTTCAACAATACCATTATAACTGTTACAGACCCACAAGGTCGGGTGGTTTTTTGGTCCTCGGCCGGTACTTGTGGATTCAAAAGCTCAAGAAAAGCATCACCCTATGCTGGTCAAAGAACAGCAGTAGATGCTATTCGTACAGTAGGTTTGCAACGAGCAGAAGTTATGGTAAAGGGCGCTGGTAGTGGAAGAGATGCCGCATTACGAGCCATTGCTAAAAGTGGTGTGCGATTAAGTTGTATACGCGATGTAACACCTATGCCGCATAATGGATGTCGACCGCCTAAAAAAAGACGTCTGTAAAAGAATTAACCCGCTTTCAACTTTCATTTCAAGAGAAATAAACGATTCAATGATAAAATAATAATACTAGTCTATTATGGTTCGAGAGGAGGTAGCAGGATCCACTCAAACACTACAGTGGAAGTGTGTTGAATCAAGAGTAGATAGTAAGCGCCTTTATTATGGTCGTTTCATTCTGTCCCCGCTTAGAAAAGGTCAAGCGGACACCGTCGGTATTGCCTTGCGAAGAGCTTTACTTGGAGAAATAGAAGGAACATGTATCACACGTGCAAAATTTGGGAGCGTGCCGCACGAGTATTCTACAATAGCAGGTATTGAAGAATCCGTACAAGAAATTTTACTAAATTTGAAAGAAATTGTATTGAGAAGTAATCTCTATGGAGTTAGAGACGCATCCATTTGCGTCAAAGGTCCTAGATACATAACTGCTCAAGATATCATCTTACCGCCTTCCGTAGAAATCGTTGATACGGCACAACCTATAGCTAACTTGACAGAGCCCATTGATTTCTGTATTGATTTACAGATCAAGAGAGATCGTGGATATCAGACAGAACTCAGAAAGAACTATCAAGATGGAAGTTATCCTATAGATGCTGTATCCATGCCTGTTCGAAATGTGAATTATAGTATTTTTTCTTGTGGGAATGGAAATGAAAAACACGAGATACTTTTTCTAGAAATATGGACTAATGGAAGTTTAACCCCTAAGGAAGCACTTTATGAGGCTTCTCGTAATTTGATTGATTTATTTCTTCCTTTTCTACACGCGGAGGAAGAGGGCGCTAGTTTCGAAGAAAATAAAAACAGGTTTACTCCACCCCTTTTTACTTTTCAAAAAAGATTAACTAATCTAAAGAAAAACAAAAAAGGAATTCCATTGAATTGTATTTTTATTGATCAATTAGAATTGACTTCTAGAACGTATAATTGTCTAAAAAGGGCCAATATACATACACTATTGGACCTTTTGAGTAAGACTGAAGAAGATCTTCTGAGAATTGACAGTTTTCGTATGGAAGATAGAAAACATATATGGGACACTCTAGAGAAGCATCTCCCAATTGATTTACTTAAGAATAAACTCTCGTTTTAAATCCATTGCAATTTTTTTTCTTCTTCTTTTTCGAGTTAGAATAAAAAGAAAACAATTTAGCATCTTTGGTACAATCTATATTTTCGCGAAATGGATCATAATAAAATGGATTTTAGGTATCTAGGGAAGATTCACTTGGAAGTAACTATTTCCTAGATACCTATGGTACTTCACGGTTGAATGAATCAAAAAATATCTAAAAAAGACCTAAAGTTAATGATTTATCAATGGGTAATGTTGCTCCAATACCTAACCAAAGAGCTACTACAGTACCGATTAAAAAAACGGTCGTAGCTACTGGGCGGCGAAATGGATTTTGGAATTTATTGACATTCTCTAGAAAAGGTACTGTCAATAAGCCTGTTGGCACAGAAACCATTAAAAGAACGCCCAATAACTTATTGGGTACCGTACGGAGTATTTGAAACACGGGAAAGAAGTACCACTCGGGTAATATTTCCAGAGGAGTTGCAAACGGATCTGCCGGTTCACCAATCATTGATGGCTCGAGAACCGCTAAACCTACATTACATGCAATAGTACCTAGAATTACTACTGGAAAAATATATAAAAGATCGTTGGGCCATGCGGGTTCCCCGTAATAATTATGTCCCATCCCTTTAGCTAATTTAGCTCTTAATACAGGATCATTTAAGTCTGGTTTCTTTGTTATTGGGATATAGGTGAACTCTTTAGGATCCATCCCCCAAAGGAACCGGACATGAGAATTTATCATCATCCGGCTCGAGCAAGAGTGAAAGAAATAAGACCGCGGAAGATCCTTAATAGAATTAAGGTTTATAATGACTCAATGACTCTAGGCAAGAAAAGCTTTATCAGATTCTCTTTTCCGAAGTTGCACCTACAACTACTCATTGAAAATAATCCTATTCTTATGGGTAAATGCTCAATATCCAAGTGGGCTTACAAATTTGATCATGATCAATTGCTTTGTGGATTGTCTCATGTCTCTTGATTAGTTGGTATTTATCCCCTCAATATCGCAAGTTTCTTACCTCCAAACAAAATATTTACTTGTTACTAATAAAAAATCAAAAAGTTTAGCCTACATTCTTCCTTAGATCCCTTCTTTTACTCCGATAGTATTGCGGATCACAATCGATGCAAAGAAAATGAATGCATTTCCATACTATAATAAAAAGGTAAGTGTAATAAATAGAGAACTGGATCATGTCACATGACTTATTCCATTTCTACTCTATGGGATCTTACGGAGCCTGTTCATGGATGACATGGTTGCGGTATGATCATAGAAGATATTCTCCTCAAGTGAACCAGCCTATCCTTCCTAGGTAGGGGACTTACATGTTGATTGGATGCGGAGACACCTTTGGTTGTGAATTCTAATGTGGCAGATCCAATTCTTTATCTGCATGGCCAAATCAATAATTCAAGTCACACACTCCCATAATCCGCCTTTTTTCTTTCGTAAAATTAACTTCAACTATTTGTATTGTATAAAAATACTTTGGAGTTGAAGAGAAGTATCCAAATGACATGTGTTATTTTACAATAACCCATGCTTGTAGCAATGAAATACCAAAACCTACCCGATATGATATATGATAATTATAATTCTCTATGATATGCCTTCCCTATAAAGGACCCGAAATACCTTGCTTACGTATCATTGGAAAGTGCATTAACATAAATACGGCAGTAAGCAGAGGCAGTACAAAGGTATGTAAACTATAAAAACGAGTCAAAGTGGATTGGCCCACACTAGCACTTCCGCGTAATAACTCCACTAAAGGCGATCCTATTACCGGAATGGCGTCAGGTACACCTGTCACAATTTTGACTGCCCAATAGCCAATTTGATCCCAAGGCAAAGAATAACCAGTTACACCAAATGATGCAGTCAAAACAGCCAAAACCACACCTGTGACCCAAGTTAATTCGCGGGGTTTTTTAAATCCCCCTGTGAGATACACACGAAATACATGCAGGATCATCATTAAAACCATCATACTTGCTGACCATCGATGAACTGATCGGATTAACCAACCAAAGTTGGCCTCGGTCATTATGTATTGAACCGAGGAAAAAGCCTCTGTAACGGTTGGTCGGTAGTAAAAAGTCATAGCAAAACCGGTAGCGACTTGTACTAGAAAACAAGTAAGTGTAATTCCCCCTAAACAATAAAATATGTTGACATGGGGAGGAACATATTTACTAGTTATATCATCTGCAATTGCCTGAATCTCAAGACGTTCCTCAAACCAATCATATACTTTATTGAGATAGGTAACTAACCCGAGTCCCCCTCTAAGAGCCGTATATGAAAATTTCATCTCGTACGGCTCAAGCAGAAACACAAAAATTTTCAACGAATATTAGAAAAAAGGTTCAAAACTTCATCAGCCACTGAATTGGGTCGATTTGCCTTGAAGATATCAAATAAGAAAAATCCGGAATATCTTCTTTGTGATGATAATGCCAAAAAATCTCAAGTTGGCGCGTCTTTCTTTCTTCCTTTCCCTTATGTTGGTCATTAGAGGCTTCTTGACTTTTCTCTTCCCTATAAAGGATTTGTTTTTTTATGCGTAATATAGAAATTATCTTGTTGAGATCCTATGAATCAGTTCAATTAAAACCTTAGATTCATACTAGAGCCACGATGATTTAGTCTCAAGCTAAACAAAAGGCAAGGGTTCTTCGAATAAGAACCGCTTGATAATCATTTATTGAATCAGTGTAATGACTCGACAAAATCGAGAGAAAAAAAGTTGTCTTTTGGGCAAACAAAATTGGAAGGAAGAAAATTTCTTTTTTATTTTTATTTAAGAACTACTTGAATTTTTCAGTCTGGTTGCGAGGTCTTAATAGTGAGTATGAATCATAGTTCCATTTTTTTTTGATCCACTCTATCTATTTCGTGTTCCAGATACTAGAATAAATAATATCTGACGAATTAGAATCATCTTGATAGAGATAACAGGCCCTTTCTATGTATTATCAATAGGATCAATTCTAACAAGTCACACACTCATATTCCAGAGATACCGAAACAAAAAAATTCCGCGGTCGAACTACCATAATATCTAGAAATGTAGATCTTAAACTAGAAAGGCTTTTTTGGATGGAAAAACTCTGACTTCCTAGTTTTAGTTAGTAGAAACCTAATTGGTTAAAATTCCGTCCAGTAAAACGGAAGAATTATAAATTTCTAAAATGATAGATAGGAATATAGCGAATAAAGCCATTGCGATCCCCATAAAAGGAGTAGTCCCCCAACCCGGGGCGACTTTCCCATATTCCGAATTCAAGGGTTTCAGTAAACTACCTGCACCAGTTCGTTTTGGCCTAGGTTTAGAACTATCTTCAACGGTTTGTGTAGCCATAAATTCTATTTAATCATTGGTGTTGACTTTGTATACTATTCCGTTGTAGTTGTAAATACACGATCTTTTCGTAGATCCATTGTAATCTTGAAATTCTATAAAAATGGAAACAGCAACTTTAGTCGCCATCTCCATATCTGGTTTACTTGTAAGCTTTACTGGGTATGCCTTATATACCGCGTTTGGGCAACCCTCTCAACAATTAAGAGATCCATTCGAAGAACACGGAGACTAATTTAAGTAAGAAGTCTCCCAGATAGGGGGACTTCTTACTTAAATGAAATTATTTTATTCTTTTAGTTGGAGTTGGTGGAACCTTAGGTGGTTCTCGGAAGAAGATAGCGAAAAAAATTATCCCTAAAGTCGAAACTAAAAGGAACGTATAAACCAATGCTTCCATAGATTCGATCCTGGTTTATTTACAATTATAACTTCCACACCTATTCATTTGTCATTTGGGATAATTTCCCATATAAAGAAAGAAAAAGAGTCAAAGAAAGGATGGGAGATGTTTCCCATGTCAAATCAAAAAAGAGAGGTGAAAGATACTATAACAATGTGTATCAAACTGCCTGTTTCCTTGTAGTTGGATCTCCCACTTTTTGGAATGTTCCAAATTCCACTTGAGCATCCAAATCTGGATCAATACCAGCAAAAACATCTCGGAACAATGTTCTAGCGCCATGCCAAATGTGTCCGAAAAAGAAGAGCAAAGCAAAGGTAGCATGACCAAAAGTGAACCAACCCCTTGGACTGCTGCGAAAAACACCATCAGATTTCAAAGTAGCCCGGTCTAATTCAAAAATTTCCCCTAATTGAGAACGCCTCGCATATTTTTTTACAGTAGCAGGATCAGAATAACTTACTCCATTAAGTTCGCCACCATAGAACTCCACCGTTACACCTACTTGTTCAACACTATATTTGGATTCTGCTCTTCTAAAAGGAACGTCTGCTCTAACAATTCCCTCCTCATCTACCAAAACAACCGGAAATGTTTCAAAAAAAGTAGGCATACGGCGTACAAAAAGCTCACGTCCTTCTTTATCTCTAAAGACGGGATGTCCTAACCATCCAACAGCTATTCCATCCCCATTGTCCATTGAGCCTGCTCTGAATAATCCCCCTTTTGCCGGATTATTACCAATATAATCATAAAAGGCTAATTTTTCGGGAATTTTAGACCAAGCTTCTGATAAACTAAGATTTTCGGCTAAACCATTGCTAACTCTTCGATATATTTCTTGCTGAAAGTATCCCTGATCCCACTGATAACGAGTAGGCCCAAATAATTCGATTGGGGTCGTTGCTGACCCATACCACATAGTTCCAGCAACTACGAAAGCTGCAAAAAAAACAGCAGCGATACTACTGGAAAGTACAGTTTCAATATTGCCCATACGTAATCCTTTATATAGACGTTGAGGCGGACGGACACTAAGATGGAATAAGCCCGCTAATATACCCAATGTACCCGCAGCAATATGATGAGAAGCTATTCCCCCCGGAACAAAAGGATCAAAACCTTCTGCACCCCACGCTGGATTTACAGCTTGTACTTTTCCAGTTAGTCCATAAGGATCGGATACCCATATCCCAGGACCATACAAACCCGTTACATGAAATGCCCCAAAGCCAAAGCAAGCCACCCCTGCAAGAAATAAATGAATTCCAAAGATCTTGGGCAAATCCAAAGAGGGTTTTCCCGTCCGCTCATCAGAGAATATTTCTAGGTCCCAATATACCCAATGCCAGATCGCTGCCAAGAAACACAAGCCAGAAAACACAATATGCGTACCTGCCACACCTTCATAACTCCAAATACCCGGATTTGTTACAGTTCCTCCTGAAATACTCCAACCACCCCACGAATCCGTTATTCCTAAACGAGTCATGAAGGGAATTACGAACATACCTTGTCTCCACATTGGATCCAGAACAGGATCAGAGGGATCAAAAACTGCTAATTCGTATAAAGCCATTGAGCCAGCCCAACCAGAAACTAGAGCTGTGTGCATTATATGCACCGCAAGCAATCGACCCGGATCATTCAATACGACAGTATGAACACGATACCAAGGCAAACCCATGGAAATACCCCTTTAGCAAAGAAAAATAGACACGATGTCGCTTTATTTTATCGCATTGAAAAAGACTATCCATATCCTATGTACCTAACCCTTCTAGGGGATTCTGTGTCAGAAAGCGCGAATATTTATTTCATTCCATTAAAAATAAGAAGCCAATTCTGTTCATAAGAAGAAAGAGAAGCAGATCTATTCTATACTCGATAAGTGCCAATATGCAATGGGTAACTTGGCCAATTTGGAAAAAACGAAGAATAGATCGCTACCCCTCTTTGTTTAGCATTCAAATCACCCATTCCCTTTTCTTTATTCAATCTGTCTTACATTCCTTATATGTATAACCTTTCAATCTACGTATTAATAGAATCTATAATATTCATATAGAATAAGAATAAAAATTAAGACAATAAACTGCGGATTCTTTCTTTCTGTTCCATTCTTACGTTTCCATATTAAAGTGTGGTTTTCTTACTTAAATTTAATAATATTAATCTAATATGCCCATTGGTGTTCCAAAAGTACCTTACCGGATTCCTGGAGATGAAGAAGCGACTTGGGTTGACTTATACAATGTTATGTATCGAGAAAGGACACTTTTTTTAGGTCAAGAGATTCGTTGCGAGATCACGAATCATATTACAGGTCTCATGGTATATCTGAGTATAGAAGATGGAATTAGTGATATTTTTTTGTTTATAAACTCCCCAGGCGGGTGGCTAATCTCAGGAATGGCTATTTTTGATACGATGCAAACGGTGACACCAGATATATATACAATATGCCTCGGAATAGCCGCCTCCATGGCGTCCTTCATTCTGCTTGGAGGAGAACCCACCAAGCGTATAGCATTCCCTCACGCGAGGATTATGCTTCACCAACCTGCTAGTGCTTATTATCGGGCAAGGACACCAGAATTTTTACTAGAAGTAGAAGAGTTACACAAAGTTCGCGAAATGATCACAAGGGTTTATGCAGTAAGAACAGGCAAGCCTTTTTGGGTTGTATCCGAAGACATGGAAAGGGATGTTTTTATGTCAGCAGACGAAGCCAAAGCTTATGGACTTGTCGATATTGTAGGGGATGAAATGATTGACAAGCACTGCGATACTGATCCAGTGTGGTTTCCAGAAATGTTTAAGGATTGGTAGTGTCCGGATTTCTTGTAAAGTTATTTCACAGCTAAATTCGTGTTTTCCTCGATTTAATAGAAAATAGAAAGACTTCATGATGAGCAATCATCAGGTTAAGATGGATCTAAACCAATCCATTTTTTTCTATATACATACAACATGCCGACGGTTAAACAACTTATTAGAAACGCAAGACAGCCAATACGAAATGCTCGAAAAACGGCCGCGCTTAAAGGATGCCCTCAGCGTCGAGGAACATGTGCTAGGGTGTATGTGCGACTCGTTCAGATCATGACTTCAAACAAATATAAAAAAAATTGAAGTATCCATGATTAGTACCAATGAATAGGATATAGCTTCTCTATCCTAGATTTCTATGGTATATGGAATTTATGGTTTCCTTTGGTGCAAATCCAATTATCTAAATTGGAAATAAGAAGCAATTCTCCCATTGGTAGCAAATGGTTATCCATTAAGCGGAGGAAATAGTAATAAAAAGAAAAAGGCTTATGCTCCTTTATCTTAAAAGAACGGACTAACAGGGTCAGCTACTTAGCCAACTTTCATAATTAAATACCGTCACTGTATGGATAACTCTTATTGTGAAAAGAGCTATTTACTCTATAATGGATAGGTAGAGCCAAAGAATGTGGACTATACAAGTTCGCAATACCTTTTGATGAAAGAAAGGGCTCCGGTGTATAGAGAGGGCCTCACCGTTTAAAAGGGAACCATAGAAACGATGGAACCCACTATTTTTTTTAGTATTATTAGAATGAATTTGTTATTTCGTATAGAAATAACTGAACGGAGTGGAATAAAAAATCGTGGTTGGGAAGGTTACTATAGCAAAAGCCATTGGAATTAATATTTTATATATCGGAATAATTAGTTTTGTTATTAATGAGAAAAAGGGTGGCTAAAAGAAGAGAAATCATTAGTTATTCATTAAGGTTAATTTGATTCAATGACCAGAGTTCCGCGAGGATATATAGCCCGGAGACGACGAACAAAAATGCGTTCATTTGCCTCAAACTTTAGAGGGGCTCATTTAAGACTTAATCGAATGATTACCCAACAGGTAAAAAGAGCTTTTGTTTCCTCTCATCGAGATAGAGGTAGGCAAAAGAGGGATTTTCGTCGTTTGTGGATCACTCGGATAAACGCAGCAACGCGGGTATATAAAGTATTCGATAGTTATAGTAAATTAATACACAACCTGTACAAGAAGAAATTGATTCTTAATCGTAAAATGCTTGCACAAGTAGCTGTATCAAATCCAAATAATCTTTACACGATTTCCAATAAAATAAAGATCATCAATTAAAGGTATAAATAAAGTAATATACTGGAATAATAAAAGATGAATTCCCGGAGAGGGAACTCCGGGAAGATACAATAAATTAAGATTAAGTGGTAGGAATCAACGAGCTGGATTACTTTCTTTATAATATATATAGGTCTGGCCCTTTCGAATTCGAATAAAACATCAACAATCGGAACTTAAGTTCCGGTTGTTGTTTCTTAAATTTTGGTTGTTGTTTCTTAAGTTTCGATTGGAATTGTACTTTTGCGTTAATTGAGGAATATGTCTATTTTTTCTGGGTCTAGAACCTGTAATTATTGAAATTGACTGGGCTTGAAATTGCTTTTCGTTCTCATAGTTACGAAACGGTAAGAAAGATAAAATACGAGCCTGTTTTATAGCAAGAGTAATTAATCGTTGTTGTTTCAAGGTTAATCTATTTATTCGTCTCGATAATATTTTTCCTTGTTCACTAATAAATCTATTAATTAAACTCATGTTTCTATAATCAATTCGATCTCCCGGGCCAATCCGGGGACGCCTACGAAAAGGTTGTTTAGATTTACGAAAAGGTTGCTTGAATTTACGAAAAGTTTGCTTGGATTTACGAAAGGGTTGCTTGGATTTATTAAAAGTTTGCTTGGATTTACTAAAGGGTTGCTTAGATTTAAGAAAAGGTTGTTTAGATGTATACATGATTTATTCCTTATTTAAAATTTGAAAATTTGAAAATTCACTTCTTTATTTTATTAATTTAGGATCCAGAAGAAGTAGTTTTTCTTTGATCCATATCTTATTTGATTCATATTATAGTATATGAATACCCTCTATACATATGAAATAATATCTACCGGAAATCAGATGAGTTGATTTGTATTTTGTATTCTATACTATGTTTTCTTTATATATTAAATATGAAGTTCTTACTCTTTCTGTTGTTTGGAAAGATCAAACACACGATGTTCCTATTTCTTTATTTCGTGATGAGTCGTATGCTTGCGACAATAACGACAAAATTTTTTGAATTCTAATTGTCCGGGTGTATTGTGGCGATTCTTTTGAGTACTATATCTAGAAATCCCCGTCGATTCCTCATTGGCACCTTTTCGAACACAACTGATGCATTCCAAAATAACTCTGATTCTAACATCTTTTCCCTTGGCCATGAACCTCCTTTTCTTTTTGGATTGACTTAACTTAATTCTTCTACTTATTCTTTTATTCTTCTATTTTGAATCCGAAGAAGAAGAATAAAATTCATTAGAATAATTTTTTTTTATTCTTTAATTAAGTAATAAAAAATAGAGAAATAATTAAAGAATACAATCCTTGTCGAATTAGCAAAGATTTTGGTTCGAAATCCTTTCATTTAATTAGCCAGCCCCGCCTTTTCTATGCTCTGATTTCTGAGGCCTTATTTAGCTTGGGTACCCCTTTAAATTGAATTTCTATTTTCAAAAATGGGGTTTACCAAATTTTTAATGACTCTGAGGTTCAACCCAATCCATCTTTTCTTTCTTTTTCCTTCCGATACTAAAAAAAGATTGAAAAGGATCAAATTTTGTCATATCACGAAGAAATCTATCCCTCCCATAGCAATAACTAGAATTAAAAAAAAGGGAATGACAAAGCATCTGGGAATAAACGATTAATTTCTATCAATAAACCTGCTAAAGCACCAAACCATAGAGTACTTAGCACGGGTGCTACAGAGAGATATGTTTTTATATCCCGCATTGAAAATCCTCCTTCCTTGTTGGAATACATATATGATCATAAACTCTTGCCCAAGATTGTTATGCTATATATAAAATGAACCATATCGACGAAATTTTCCTATCCCTAAAAAAGAAAAAGATGACCCCTTCTTCCTATATATTACCAAGGAAAAGTAATCCTTCTTTTATAGGCGAAATTATATTGGATTTTATATGTATATAATTCCTTAATTATATGAGACCAAAAAGAAGAAATGACACGAGGGTTCTATATATAGATAGAGAAAGAAAGAAGAAGAAAATTATGATGTGGAAAAGAAGACAGGAATTGTGTACAATGGCATTGTACAACAATTTAATTTGGAAAAGGGATGTAGCGCAGCTTGGTAGCGCGTTTGTTTTGGGTACAAAATGTCACAGGTTCAAATCCTGTCATCCCTACCTATTACTTCTTTCTTCTTTATAGGCAGTAGCGACGAGATCAATTAAAGTAAAGTGGGTATAACTTGAATTTGTGGAGACTATACGTACGTGAGATACATTAGGAATAGAAAAAGATTTTCTTTTTGAATGAATGAAAGCGCTCTTAGTTCAGTTCGGTAGAACGCGGGTCTCCAAAACCCGATGTCGTAGGTTCAAATCCTACAGAGCGTGATTCCATCTATTTTATGTCGAAGCAGAGTAAAATAACTTAACAAAATTGAATTGTAACTCCAATTTCAATTTGACCTCCTCTCTGGTCTGGAGGAGGTCAATCAAAAAAAAAAAATGACTCAATCAAAGATCCAACTGATCCCCACGCCTGTATTGCAAATACGCAGTCACGAATAATCCCGCTAAAGTAATAGGAATTAGGCCTAAGACGATTCCAAATAGAAAAACTTCAATCATTTCGATTTGTTCGAGGGGATAAAAAAAGAGGTACGATCTATCCCTAAATAGTACTCTAAATTATCCACGAATCTCAATGACCAAGAAAAGAATTCCTAATTAGTCTGGAAAAGAGTCGTAGAATGCCAGGAATCCCAAAGAAAGATTTTTCTTTTCTGAATTATAATTATTCAGTCAATTCAAATAAGGCGTATCTTGTTCAAGCCAATAAATAGAGCTGGGGTTATAGTTAAAGCAGCCAGTAGAAAACCAAAATAACTAGTTAAAGTAAGCATGAAAGAGTTAAATTCCATTTATTTTTTTTTACTACACTACATATGTTGGTAAAGCATTTACCTAAGTTATGGAAAATTCATAATTCATCAGTTATTTTAGATAATACTAAAAAACAAGATAGAGTAAGATACAGAAGTGTAAAAGAAAGTGGATTCATCAGATGATACATGAGTCCCTAATTCCGAATCAAGAGATTTGTTGTGGAATTTGTCAATTGAGTAAAGTAATAATATTAAGAACTAGATCATCTAACCCCATTGAATGAAAAAAAGAAATTCAATTTTCAGGGAAATTTTTGAATAAGAGATAAATAAACAATTGAATTTGAAAAAAAAAACTTCTTTCTATTTTGGATAATTTCTTTTTCAATAGGACCCTCTTTTTGGAGTGAACGATCGAATATTCCCCTATTCCTTCTTATTTTAACTGATTGTATTCCATATGGAATAAGAGGAGAACAAAAGCATTCCACGACCTGCCAAGGGGCTGTTAAAAAAAAAAAAAAAAGAAAGCTCTTCCTTGAATTTACTTTATTTTTATTCCTTTTTCGAACTCCAACCAAAGTAGATTCGAAGACGAGTCACTTCAATTATCCTTTTAAGTTCTATTCTATCTTCTGTCTTTCCCTATTTCATCTCGTAAAGTTCCGCGCTCGCAGTTTGGTCAAGAAAGTTAGACCTAATCCAACAAACAATACAAGGATGAATTACGAATTATGAAAGGATAGATTTCACATATACTTGTCCTTGTATTGTGTCAGTATGAGAATATCCTTCCTAAATTATTTATCCAAACCTATTGATCATTAACTTAGATTTTCCCAAGATTTTGGCTGCTATTCCGAATTACTCTATTATTCCGAAGCCAATGAAAAGTAAGTAGAACCTACAAAAATGGGGTTTTCTATTGATGCCTTGAATAACATATAGCTTACCTATAGACAAAAAAAAAATAAAAAAGTAATTATGTTTCGGAACCAGGCAAAACCAGATTGCTGTGCCATAGGAAGGATAGCTATACTAATTCGGTATACTCAAAATACACCTTTGGTACAAAATTGACAATCTCACAAGGATGAAATATCAGTAATTTTCTATTTACTGGTCGATCCCATCTTTTACGGAATCAATTCCTTTTTTGAATGTACAAAAATTTTGGGAGTTCAGCATGTCTGGAAGCACGGGAGAACGTTCTTTTGCTGATATTATTACCAGTATTCGATACTGGGTTATTCATAGCATTACTATACCTTCCCTATTCATTGCGGGTTGGTTATTTGTCAGTACGGGTTTAGCTTATGACGTGTTTGGAAGTCCTAGGCCAAACGAGTATTTCACGGAAAGCCGACAAGGAATTCCGTTAATAACCGACCGTTTTGATTCTTTAGAACAACTCGATGAATTTAGTAGATCCTTTTAGGAGGCCCTCAATGACCATAGATCGAACCTATCCTATTTTTACAGTGCGATGGCTGGCTATTCACGGACTAGCTGTACCTACTGTTTTTTTCTTGGGATCAATATCAGCAATGCAGTTCATCCAACGATAAAACAAATTCCAACTATAGAACTATGACACAATCAAACCCGAATGAACAAAATGTTGAATTGAATCGTACCAGTCTATACTGGGGTTTATTACTCATTTTTGTACTTGCTGTTTTATTTTCCAATTACTTCTTCAATTGAGAGAAAGAAAGAGACTAATAAGAATTCTCTTATCCCATTTGGAAGGATACCATCCTTATAACTACCCATGACTGTTTTTGTCTCTAGCATGACCAATTGATAAAATGTGGAGGAAAGTAGGGGAAATGGCCGATACTACTGGAAGAATTCCTCTTTGGCTGATAGGTACTGTAGCTGGTATTGCTGTGATTGGTTTAGTAGGTGTTTTCTTTTATGGTTCATATTCTGGATTGGGTTCATCTCTATAGTAATCGGAGGGACCAGATTGTAAACATGAAAAAGTAGGAGCTTAGCGGGTCCTTACCCCCCTTTATCTGATTAGAGCGGAAAGGACCCGCGGAATTTTTATTTTACTCTTATAACGCGAATTGAATCTATTCGATTCACTCTTATGAAGCAACAAGAAAAAGAGATCACTCGAGGATCCAATATCTTATTCCACGAAGGAAGTATCCTGAAAATCCTTGATTTAGTTTCGAGTAATAAACTAATAAAACCTTAATCAAAACTATTCAACTAGCCTAAAAATAAAAAAACCTTCAATGGAAGAGTTTACTTTTTTTTTGCAAAATTTCTGTAAATTTGAAGTTGAACTTAATTAAACAAGCCAAGCAATTTGCTCACAATCACAAGAAATTTTTCCCCCGCCATATTTTCTTCCCCTCTGTTTGTCCACTACCTCGGCTAAACCTAAGCAAAAGAAAAAGAGGTCCAAGAGACAGACCCGAATAAAGAAGAAATAGTAATCTTTGACGAATTAGGAAGAAAAAGGATTCTTATTTTGATACAAGAAGAATCGGCACAAGAAAAAGGCTTTTTCTTGTGCCGAATAGACGATTAAGAAGACCTGCAATCCCTCCGAAAAAGAAGAAATTTTAATTTGATTGTTCTCGCCTTTGCCTTGGATTCTCTTCTTTTGCATGGGATATAAATAAGGAATTCCAGACATCTCATAAACAAAAAGCAGTCTAAACAAAAAAAGGATTTCCAAAATAGATCATAGATAATTCTAGCAATTGCCAATAAATCGAGGCTTTTTACCAACTTGATGGTAAGAAATCCCGGGACCTAGAAATTCATTTCGTACAATTGAACCTTTTCAAACTGTTTCTTTTTGAGAACCAAAAAAACTTGTGCCAAAATAACGGATGCGAAGAAGAACAAAAGGCCTTGGACACGTAATGGATCCTGAAGCACGATTTCTGCGTCCCCCTGACCAAAACCTCCCACATTAGGATTGCTTGTTAATGGTTGATCAAGCTTGATGGATTCCCCCTCTGAAACAAGAAGTTCTGGTCCGGGAGGTATAATATCAATCACTTGGCGTCCATCTGATGCATCAACTATGGATATTTCATACCCCCCCTTTTCTTTACGTAGTATTTTTCTTACTATACCTGTTGACGTAGCATTATAGACTGTATTGTTACTCTTGCTACCATCAGGATAGATCTGTCCTCTTCCTCGGTTTCCCCCTACATATATGGGATATTTTAAGAAATGAGCATCTTTCTTCGTAGCAGGATCAGGGGAAAGAATGGGAAAGACAATTTCACTATATTTCTTACCGGGAACAGGGCCTATCACAAGAATGTTTTTTTTATCGGGACGATAACTCTGAAAAGCAAGATTTCCTATCTTTTCTTTTAACTCAGGGGAAATACGATCGGGCGGCGCTAATTCGAATCCCTCGGGCAAAATAAGAACAGCACCTACATTCAACCCTCCCTTTTTTCCATTAGCAAGAACTTGTTTCAATTGCATATCATAAGGAATTCGAAGAACTGCTTCAAATACAGTATCGGGAAGCACAGCTTGGGGAACTTCAATATCGACGGGCTTGCTAGCTAAATGGCAATTGGCACATACAATTCGTCCAGTTGCTTCTCGTGGGTTTTCATAACCCTGCTGCGCAAAAATGGGATATGCATTTGAAATAGATGTCCGAGTTATTACGTATATCATGATCGATACAGAAATCGATCGAGTTATCTGTTCCTTTACCCAAGAAAAAGTATTTCTATTTTCCATGTCCAATCGCAGATCCCAGAATTTCTACAATAAATTAGATAGGTAGCTAAGCTAATCTAGTTCCCTATACACGAATCTGTTGTCATTCTACTGCAACAGTTGTACTGCAATGATGAATACCTTAAAGTAGGTATAAATAGAAAGAATTTTGCTAAAATGGAAAAGGGCTTTCTTTCTAAAAAAAGATGCTTGCTAATTTGATTAATATTAATATCGGGAGATCAAATGAATTTATGCTTCACTAATTGAATGATAAATGACTACAAGCGAAGGAGATAGACGATTTAAACAAAAAAAGACCCAAAATTTCAAACATGTATCTAGAATTACTGGAAAACTACAAACAAAAATAGTGAAAATAAGCTCGTTAGGAGCCCATCCAAAATCGTTGTAGACCCAACGAATTACTAGTTCCCAACCACGGGTGGAGTGAAATCCAACAAAAAAATCAGTAACTAAAAGAATAAAAAAAGCTTTTATTGAGTCATTTAAATTATAGAAGAATTCCTGAACCCAAGAATTCAAAATGACAAGTTCCTCTTTACCCAGAAAAAAAGAACCACTTAGAATAGCCAAACAGATTATATTTGTCGAGAAATGCAAAATGGTATGGAGATGATCCTCATTATTTATTTTGACCCATTGTATTATTTCCTTGTGTATTCCTGTAGGAGGTTTTTGTACATGTGTCTTTAGTTTCCCTTTTATCATCTCGTCCAAGAGAGAAAGTTCTTCTAATTCTATGAATCTTTCTAGAATCCTTTTCTCTTGAATATCAGTTAAGAGAGTTTCGGATTGCCTGGTATTCCACCAATTCTTAATCCAAAGTTCCAGACATTTGTTAAATGAGGAAGAGACCCCCCAAGGCAAAAGTACGATAAATACAAGATATAGTAAAGAAGGCAATGCTTTCTTTTTTTTCATTTTTGATCTGTAAATGGAGTTGTTAATGAATATGCTTCATTCGCTGACTCTATTCCATTCCCTGACTCTATATGATGATATTTCTATTTCATGATATTTCTATTTCTTTGAAGCAAAAACTCTATAGGTTTGATACCCTGTATCTATTCTTCTTTTTTGTATATTAGTTATTAGTGGAATTTCAGTGCATTGGGTTCTTTCTTAGATCTAGATGG
The DNA here is from genome assembly GCF_056163025.1 of Triticum urartu. Lineage (NCBI taxonomy): Eukaryota > Viridiplantae > Streptophyta > Magnoliopsida > Poales > Poaceae > Triticum > Triticum urartu. Next base: position 12,902,439 of record NW_028259461.1, on the reverse strand, counting down.
AATGAAATAGTGAAATAGAATAAAAAAAAAGCCCTTTCGGATGAAAAAGGAAGAATAGTATGCGATTATCTAACTTGGATAAAAAAAAATTAAAAGCAAATTTCTCTTATCCTCGTTTGTTCCTTCCTTTAGATAAATACTTAAAAATCCCCTTACAATAACAAATCCAATTTAGAAGGGACTTCCTCCCTGTGTTGAGAAAACTTTTCTTCTTCCAATTCTTCTTTTCTTCATTCAACTCAGTTCAAAAAAGATACCTCAAAATACTTCAATTGGTACGCGCAAGAAATAGGCCAATTCGGCAGCTTTTTGTTCAATTTCTCGTGGAGTAAAAAATTTATCATCAGTACGAGTCAAGGGAATGATCCCCTGGCCCCGGATTTCCATATAAAGAATACGACGAGGATAAAGACCCTCTTTAACCTGAATTCTAATTGATTGGATATCCCGCATAAGGAATCGAAGGAAGACGCGACGTTTTATTCCAGGGAATCCCCAACGAAAAATGCACACTATTCCCTCTTTTCTATCGAATCGGTCATAACCACTACCTACATTCCACAAAATAGTACACCACAAGTAGGAGCTAATGAATAGGCCTGCGATTCCGTAGAAAGACATCACGACCCCCTGCGGAAAAAAAAGAATTTCTTGAGATGGAAGTATAGATATAATATTCTTACCAAGATAACTGGAAATCCCAACCGATAAGAATCCTAGTGAACCTAGAAAAAGAATACAGGCCCAGAAAAAATTACCCCTTTTTCGAGAACCTTTTAGAAGTTCTACCCATATGTGTTCTGATCGCCAATTCATATTAGATATACTAAATCCAGCAGCGGTCGATTGAAATTGAGAGAATAAGCTAAATAATTTTGACTTTACTTTTTTTGATTCTGAAATCGCCTTCAGCAACTAGTACTCCTGTGAAATAATAGGTTAGATACATTGACTTTCTATTCAAAAAATATTCGTTGATTCAATTAAAATAAATAAAATAAAACTCGCTATACCTGGCTCTGCATATTCATGCATTTATGCTCGTAGCCTATATCCGCATCCATAACCGTTTTTCATTTGTGTGTAGAAAGTGTGTGTAGAAAAAGCCACATACCCTACCATATTATATTACTTACACTAAAAAATACTAGACAATCTTATTTTTTTGCACATAAAGAAATAAAGAAGTCATTGCAATTGCCGGAAATACTAAGCCTACTAAAGGCACGAAAATAGAAGGTAAGTTTAAATCCGTCATGGAATAGGTGTCTCAATTCAAATTTACTATTTCTATCTAGTCGAAAAATATCTTAAGATTCTTATGATATAATTAAGTATATCTATTATAAGGAATATTGACTATTGTATTGTATTTTTTATTTTTAGTTTGAAAAATATTCTGTAAAAAAAATGAAAGGATAATAAGAAAATTCCAAAAAAGGAGAACTAATTAAAAAGATTTTATTTTGATTTTCCCATCCTCATGGCCTTTCTATCTTTCTAATCTAATTTGAAATTGGATTCAAAAGAAAGCGGTTAGAATTTACTTCCTGCATACATACTTCTCTAGAAGCGCATACAATAATGCGTGGTAAAGGCGGAAAAATAGTATATTCAATCAAAATCAAAGGGCAAATTATCTTACCTACTATAGATCCCCTACTACCCTCTTAGACTTTAAAAGGCGATATACCACCCAAAGAAAGGGTATGAAAATGCCGGGTGGAGTTAGCTTTTCGACGAAGACCTGTCCCGTGCAGCGAAGCCCTGTTAGTAAGACCCCCCGCAATAATGGATTATAGAAGAATATTATTCCAAATACTCCTCTGGACGCATATAGTAGCATTGCGATTCCGAATCTTTTTTATTTATGAATATGAACAGAAAAAATTCATTGTATCGTTGGGTCGGAGCGGAGGTTTGGTCCAGAAAAATTAGAAACAAAACGTCTACTCTACCGCATTGAAGTCTATAGCGCTGTATTTCCACGAAAGTATAATTCTTACCATCAGGATACGATCCTTTCTTTTGAACTAAACGTCTCTACGATGGGTCCAGGTTCTATGTCCAATCCCAAATCAAGGATTTCTCGCTCTTGATCGGAGTCATAAACTAAAAAAAAACTACCTTTTTATCCTTTTTCTCAAGGTTATAGAAAACTTCCTTATCTAGTTCTAGCATTTTGAAAAAAAAAAAATGCTTCTTTTTTTACACACAGTTCGAGTCACTTGTTGACTCACGATTACGCCTGTTAAAAGTTTCAAACGTCCTCTTTTTTGAAATTGAAAGAGAGTCCTATAAAAAGGTCTAACTTCCAAACTATGTCTTTTTTCATTCATTCTCCTTTAGTTTTTTTCTCTATCTAGAAGTGGAATAGAATAACCCGGTTGAAGGGTAATGATCATACGTCTGTAATGCATTGTATGGCCCAGAATAGGTCCTATTCTTCTACCTTTTCCAGGTAGTCGATGGCTATTCACAGCTACCACCTTAACACCAAAGAAGAGTTCGACCCAATGCTTTATTTCTGTCTTAGTGAATCCCGATTCGACATTAAAAGTATATTGATTCTTTCCCAATAAACGAAGACTTTTTTCTGTAAATACTGCGTATTTGATTCCATTATCATTATCATATGATAATACTATATTTTATTATTTTATTATTTTATTTGTATTTCTTTATTGTATTATACCTTAATATATATATTCTAGATATATAGAATAGACGAATCTCAATTTGTCAAGTCTCATGATCATATCATGATCTATTTTTATTCGGCTCAATCTTTTTTTTCTAAAAAAGATTGAGCCGAGTTTAATTGCAATCAATTAGAAGAATAAAGAAGAATTACTGCATTTCATAACTGATTTTTTTCTCTTTTTATTTCGTTTCTTTTTTATTTATACCTTCTTTATCTTTAGTTTTATCTAGTTAATCAATAGTATCTACCGGCTCGAACTCGAATTTGATCGCCTTCCATACTTCACAAGCTGCGGCTAGTTCAGGACTCCATTTGCAAGCTGCTCGGATAATTTCATTACCTTCGCGAGCAAGATCGCGCCCTTCGTTACGAGCTTGTACACAGGCTTCTAAAGCCACTCGATTAGCTGCTGCACCAGGTGCATTTCCCCAAGGATGTCCTAAAGTTCCTCCACCAAATTGTAATACAGAATCGTCCCCAAAGATTTCGGTCAGAGCTGGCATATGCCAAACATGAATACCACCTGAAGCTACCGGTATAACACCTGGCATGGATACCCAGTCCTGAGTGAAAAAGATACCGCGAGCACGATCTTTTTCAATAAAATCATCGCGCAATAAATCAACAAAACCTAAAGTCATTTCGCGTTCCCCTTCTAACTTACCTACTACTGTACCGGAGTGGATATGATCTCCCCCAGACATACGCAATGCTTTAGCTAATACACGGAAATGCATACCATGATTTTTCTGTCTATCAATAACTGCATGCATTGCACGGTGAATGTGAAGAAGTAGGCCATTGTCGCGGCAATAATGAGCCAAAGTAGTATTTGCGGTGAATCCCCCAGTTAAGTAGTCATGCATTACAATAGGAACCCCTAATTCTCTTGCAAATACAGCTCTCTTAATCATTTCTTCACATGTACCCGCAGTCGCATTCAAGTAATGCCCCTTGATTTCACCGGTTTCGGCCTGTGATTTATAAATAGCTTCGGCACAAAAGACAAAACGGTCTCTCCAGCGCATAAATGGTTGTGAGTTTACGTTTTCATCATCTTTGGTAAAATCAAGTCCACCACGTAGACACTCATAACACGCTCTACCATAATTTTTTGCGGATAATCCCAATTTTGGTTTAATAGTACATCCCAATAAAGGACGACCGTACTTGTTCAACTTATCTCTTTCAACTTGGATACCATGAGGCGGGCCTTGGAAAGTTTTTGAATAAGTAGGGGGAATTCGTAGATCCTCCAAACGTAGAGCACGTAGGGCTTTGAAACCAAATACGTTACCTACAATGGAAGTAAACATGTTAGTAACGGAACCCTCTTCAAATAGGTCTAATGGATAAGCTACATAACAGATCCATTGGTTGTCTTCCCCAGCAACAGGCTCGATGTGATAGCATCGTCCTTTGTAACGATCAAGACTGGTAAGTCCATCAGTCCAAACAGTTGTCCATGTACCAGTAGAAGATTCGGCAGCTACTGCAGCCCCTGCTTCTTCGGGCGGAACCCCAGGCTGAGGACTTACTCGGAATGCTGCCAAGATATCAGTATCCTTAGTTTCATACTCTGGGGTGTAGTAAGTCAATTTATAATCTTTAACACCAGCTTGAAATCCAACACCTGCTTTAGTTTCTGTTTGTGGTGACATAAGTCCCTCCCTATAACTCTTGAATTAAGAATTCTCACAATAACAGGGTCTACTCGATGTTAATTAGGCGTAAATGAAACTTTAGCAAAAATCTCGTAAAACAAAAAGGATATTCAATTAATATAATATCAACTCATTAAAGAAAATTGAGGGCATGCTTAGGTTAATGAATATGTTTCATTCATATATAATGCGTACACCCTGTGTATGTTCTATCCTATAGGAATTCCAATATAGGAATTCGATAGGAATTGAGTTGTTGTTATGGTAAGTTAACACGGTTCGTTATTAAACCATGGATTTGATTTACCAAATCCATAATTATTGTATACTCTTTGATAGATATAGCGCAACCCAAATTAATTCCTAATCCTTATTTTACAAGTTCTTAATAGTTCTCTTTTCTTATTTTGAATGCAAATACCTAACTAAATACTAATAAAATTCTTTGTTGACAGCAATCTATGCTTCACAGTAGTATATATTTTGTATATCGAAGTCCTAGATAGGAAAGTAGAGTAGGCACAGATCCTCCACAAAAGGCAAAATGTATATGAAAAAAAAGATTGATTGAACTTTCCAATGGACTCATTCCATGAGTAAACGATTGAATGGGATTCGCTTGGGCAACGAAATCAAGTCCTGGTCCCCTTTTCTCTCTTATTGAATTAACTAATTCATTTCCTTTTTACTTTTGGATTTTTTTTGATTTGATTTGGCATTATTCAACAATAAAAAAAGAAAAATTTCGACAAATTCCTTTTTTTTAATTATGTGATAATTATGAGAACCAATCCTACTACTTCTCCTCCCGGGGTTTCCACAATTGAAGAAAAAAGTACAGGTCGTATCGATCAAATTATTGGACCCGTGCTGGATGTCACTTTTCCCCCAGGCAAGTTACCTTATATTTATAACGCTTTGGTAGTCCAGAGTAGAGACACTGCCGATAAGCAAATTAATGTGACTTGTGAGGTACAACAATTATTAGGAAATAATCGAGTTAGAGCTGTAGCTATGAGTGCTACGGACGGGTTGATGAGAGGAATGGAAGTGATTGACACGGGAGCTCCTCTCAGTGTTCCGGTCGGTGGAGCTACTCTCGGACGAATTTTCAACGTTCTTGGGGAGCCTGTTGACAATTTGGGTCCTGTAGATAGTAGTGCAACGTTCCCTATTCATAGATCTGCGCCTGCCTTTATCGAGTTAGATACGAAATTATCCATCTTTGAAACAGGTATTAAGGTCGTCGATCTTTTAGCTCCTTATCGACGTGGAGGAAAAATAGGACTATTTGGGGGGGCTGGAGTAGGTAAAACAGTACTGATCATGGAATTAATCAATAACATTGCTAAAGCTCATGGGGGCGTATCCGTATTCGGTGGAGTAGGGGAACGGACTCGTGAAGGAAATGATCTTTATATGGAAATGAAGGAATCCGGAGTAATTAATGAAAAAAATATTGAGGAATCAAAGGTAGCTCTAGTCTATGGCCAAATGAATGAACCACCGGGAGCTCGTATGAGAGTTGGTTTAACTGCCCTAACTATGGCGGAATATTTCCGAGATGTTAATAAGCAAGACGTGCTTTTATTTATCGATAATATCTTTCGTTTTGTTCAAGCAGGATCAGAGGTATCCGCTTTATTAGGGAGAATGCCCTCCGCAGTGGGTTATCAACCTACTCTTAGTACAGAAATGGGTTCTTTGCAAGAAAGAATTGCTTCTACTAAAAAGGGATCTATAACTTCGATTCAAGCAGTTTATGTACCTGCAGACGATTTGACCGACCCTGCCCCTGCCACAACATTTGCACATTTGGATGCTACTACCGTACTTTCCAGAGGATTAGCTTCCAAGGGTATTTATCCAGCAGTAGATCCTTTAGATTCAACCTCGACTATGTTACAGCCTCGGATCGTTGGCAACGAACATTATGAAACTGCGCAAAGAGTTAAGGAAACTTTACAACGTTACAAAGAACTTCAGGACATTATCGCAATTCTTGGCTTGGATGAATTATCGGAAGAGGATCGTTTAACTGTAGCAAGAGCAAGAAAAATTGAGCGTTTCTTATCACAACCGTTCTTTGTGGCAGAAGTTTTTACTGGTTCTCCAGGAAAGTATGTTGCTCTTGCGGAAACTATTAGGGGATTTCAACTAATCCTTTCCGGAGAATTAGACGGCCTACCTGAACAGGCTTTTTATTTGGTGGGTAACATCGATGAAGCTAGCACGAAAGCTATAACCTTAGAAGAGGAGAACAAATCGAAGAAATGAAATTAAATCTTTATGTACTGACTCCTAAGCGAATTATTTGGGATTGTGAAGTGAAAGAAATCATTTTATCCACTAATAGTGGCCAAATTGGCGTATTACCAAACCACGCCCCCATTAACACAGCAGTAGATATGGGTCCTTTGAGAATACGCCTCCTCAACGACCAATGGTTAACAGCGATTCTGTGGAGCGGTTTTGCGAGAATAGTTAATAATGAGATCATCATTTTAGGAAATGATGCGGAACTGGGTAGTGATATTGATCCGGAAGAAGCTCAAAAGGCACTTGAAATAGCCGAAGCTAACTTGAGTAAAGCTGAGGGTACGAAAGATTTGGTTGAAGCGAAGCTCGCTCTCAGACGAGCTAGGATACGGAATCGAGGCTGTCAATTGGATTCCCCCATCCAATTGAAGACAATCCAGTGGTTTATAGTTGATACAAAGAAAAAGGGAAGAGGGGTAGAAAAAGTTATTAGATAGCGAAGCGAAGTAAGTCCAATGCTATCTAGTAATTTTTCTACCTACTTACCTACTATTGGATTTGAACCAATGACTCCCGCCGTATGAAAGCAATACTCTAACCACTGAGTTAAGTAGGCAATTTATCACCACAAAGGAAGACCCATTACTTCGATCGATTATATATTGAATCCCTTTTCTAAGCAATACCGCTCTGTTATTGGTCTGTTATATACTAAATACTAAACTAAATACTAAACAGATACAGATCAAAGGGGTATCCTCTGGCATTAGAAAATATTCATCTTGACAAGAAATTATCTATATGTTAAGATATCTCTGATAAGGGCTATAGCTCAGTTCGGTAGAGCAACTCGTTTACACGTGCGCCAATGCTTTTCAAAGGAGCTTATTATGCAATGAACATAATCGATCTTATTGCAAAATCAATGTCTTACTTCATAGATTCGAGAGAATAGGAGAACAGTAGCCTGACAAACAGTCGGTTCAGTCCGATTCAGGTGCCAATTCAGGTGCCTAATCAAATAGAACCCTTATGGATTTGCTAGTTGATAAGGTAAATATCCAGCCCACTAAATGCTAGGCGTAATGAGGATAAGGGCCTCCAAAAAACTTCTTTTCGTTCTATGAACTTTAAGGTGTATGAAGTCTCATAGTTAACTCTTGCAGTGGAACGATAGAGACTCCATTTCACTTAGGTTGATTTAATTTAGACCGGAGGCAGACCTAAGTCAAGGTAATCCTCCTTTGAAACACTTTGGTATTGCTCCTAGATAGATCATAATACAAAAAATCAATCAGAGCACAGGGAGCCATCTCATTATCTTTCCGTAAAGAAAAACTATGGTGGACTAACTGATCTTTAAATCAGTTTATGAAAGAGCCCAATGCAAAAAAATGCATGTTGGGTCTTTGAAACAGTTCAAATCATTTCGATAATAATCCGTTTGATCTGTTTTACCGAGAAGGTCTACGGTTCGAATCCGTATAGCCCTAATATGCCCTTTTTTAGATTTTAGGATCTCTATCCTATGTTTTCTTTAGTTTAGTATAGTTTTCATTTTCTCATTAGTATTTGTTTATAGACTGGATAGGCGCCTGCGACATAGAATAGAGATAAAAGCATTACCAAAGGCTCATTCATCGAAAATCAAAATCATACAGACAGGAAAAGAAAAACGAATTTCTATCAAATCAATAGAAGAAAGGATCCTTTCCCTGATTTGAATCCCGTCCTCCTTCAAATAGGATATCTCTAGACTTCCCTATAATAACTGCAATGATTTTATCCATTTTGCGAATTCCTACTTTGTTTTAAGTATATTTATTACTTTGTTTATAGATACATTATGTAAATTGATCAACTTTAAATAGAAAAAATAAAGTAAAGAGTAAATAAGAAAACAGAATATTCTGTCTCATAGTTCTGAAATAGAGTTCTTTATTTTTATTTTATAGTATTACTTCTCATTAATTATACTGCATAGATTAGTCCTACTATCTTAATTAGGTTCTAATTTAGTAGTATTCTCATTTTTATTTAATAGTCTCTTATTATTTTATTATTAAATATTAAATAAAGGATAGAGCTATTCTTTTTTCTAGAGATTCTAGAGAAAGCGAGACAAAGTGAAACGAGAAAGTTTTCTTTATATAAGAATTAGATCTACATACACCATATCTAAATAGAATGGAAATCCAAAAGAAAGGGAGTTGGGATTCCATTGGATGAATCTTTAAAGAAGATGCAGCACAGAGGAAACAAAGGCTAAACTTAAACTAAGCGCTTTTGTTTGAACAAAAAAGATTCTTGTTTCACCGAGGAAAAGAGAGAAGTTCTGGATAAATTGACAATGCTGAATTGAATTGACTAATTTAAGTTCCGCCTATTCCACATTAATGGGAGTACATTATGTTTCTGCTTCACGAATATGATATTTTTTGGACATTTCTAATAATAGCAAGCCTTATTCCTATTTTGGCATTTTCGATTTCAGGACTTTTAGCCCCGGTTAGTGAAGGACCAGAGAAGCTTTCTAGTTATGAATCGGGTATAGAACCCATGGGAGGGGCTTGGGTACAATTCCGAATACGCTATTATATGTTTGCGCTCGTTTTTGTTGTTTTTGATGTGGAAACCGTCTTTCTATACCCTTGGGCAATGAGTTTCGACGTATTGGGTGTATCCGTTTTTATCGAAGCTTTGATTTTCGTGCTTATCTTAGTTGTTGGTTTAGTTTATGCATGGCGAAAAGGAGCCTTGGAATGGTCTTAACTGAATATTTAGACAAAAAAAAAGAAGGAAAAGATTCTATTGAGACAGTTATGAATTTGATTGAGTTTCCCTTACTTGACCAAACAAGTTCCAATTCTGTTATTTCAACTACACCAAATGATCTTTCGAATTGGTCAAGACTCTCCAGTTTATGGCCCCTTCTATACGGTACCAGTTGTTGTTTCATTGAATTTGCTTCATTAATAGGCTCACGATTCGACTTTGATCGTTATGGATTGGTACCAAGATCAAGTCCTAGGCAAGCAGACCTAATTTTAACAGCCGGTACGGTAACAATGAAAATGGCTCCCTCTTTAGTGAGATTATACGAGCAAATGCCTGAACCAAAATACGTCATTGCTATGGGAGCCTGTACTATTACAGGGGGAATGTTCAGTACGGATTCCTATAGTACTGTTCGGGGAGTTGATAAGTTAATTCCTGTGGATGTCTACTTGCCGGGCTGCCCACCTAAACCGGAGGCAGTTATAGATGCCCTAACAAAACTTCGTAAGAAGATATCGCGAGAAATAGTTGAGGATCAAACTCTATCTCAAAATAAAAATAGATGTTTTACTACCAGTCACAAGCTTTATGTTAGGCGCAGTACTCATACAGGAACTTATGAGCAAGAATTGCTCTATCAATCACCATCTACATTAGATATATCTTCTGAAACTTTTTTCAAATCCAAAAGTTCAGTACCTTCCTACAAATTAGTGAATTAGGAGAGGGGCTCTTTTGTGTAGAAAAATAAAAAGCAGGGCAATCTTTCAAACTTGCATCCGAAATGTGAAATATTTATACAAAGAGGGAGAGATGAAGACAATGCAGCAGGGTTGGTTATCTAATTGGCTAGTCAAACATGAGGTGGTTCATAGATCTTTGGGCTTTGATCACCGAGGAATAGAGACTTTACAAATAAAAGCAGGGGATTGGGATTCCATTGCTGTCATTTTATATGTATATGGTTACAATTATTTACGCTCCCAATGTGCTTATGATGTAGCACCCGGTGGATCTTTAGCTAGCGTGTATCATCTTACGAGAATACAATATGGTATAGATAATCCAGAAGAAGTCTGCATAAAAGTCTTTGCCCAAAAGGATAATCCTAGAATTCCGTCTGTCTTCTGGATTTGGAGAAGTGCCGATTTTCAAGAACGCGAATCTTATGATATGGTGGGAATCTCTTATGATAATCATCCGCGCCTTAAACGTATCCTAATGCCTGAAAGTTGGATAGGCTGGCCCTTACGTAAGGATTATATAACCCCCAATTTTTATGAAATACAAGATGCTCATTGAATGATAAGAAATTCATGCTCACTTATACAACACAACTCCAGATTTTATTCAAGTCAAGGAATATTTTTAGGTTCTTTTCCTAGATGAAACGGAATACCTATTTATAATTAATTCCTAATTATACAAAAGCATTCCAGATAGACTGAGCAAAAAAAGGGTTTCATTTGGATTCCCCTATTTTGAAAATCGCATATTAATTTCCTTCATATGAACAGAAAAATAGGATGACTCAAAGAAGTTCTCTACCAGGAACTTTGTACCGCGCACATTACTTAGCACAACTAGGAAAATAAGATAAGATAAAGATAAGCAAGACTAAAAAAATATTCGTCGGAATAGCGGAATACAAAATTAAGAAACGCAAAAAAATAAAGGGGAATCTCACCCCCTTCTTTATCATAAAGAAAAGATATATTTTAAAACTTCTTTAAAAAGAAAAAGAAGTGCCTCTATATTTATATTATAGATTTATCCACTTAGATGAATAAATATTATTAATGAATATGTATCACAATCCATCTCGAGGTATTTGGATCAATACCTATTCGGTGGATCTTTTTTTTTTTTTTCTCTGCCAGGAACCAGATTTGAACTGGTGACACGAGGATTTTCAGTCCTCTGCTCTACCAACTGAGCTATCCTGACCTTTTCTTGTGCATCATCCTAGTAGAGTATTTGTATCTATGTCAATTAAAAGGACTAAAAATTAATTAAAGTATTTCAAATTTTAAATTTGAAAATGGGGGGGGTAGTCCTATGCATTGTGCATGGTTTACTTAAATAAAACTTAAAAATAGAGTGAATAACCAAGATTTCTTGCCGATACTCTAATAAAAAAGAAATCTATTCAATGAATAGGATAAGATCCATTGAGTTCTCTTCGCATTCCTTTGTGAAAGAGTAGAATGAGAAAGCTAATGAATCTTAAACCCATTGCATTGATAAAAAGAAAAAAAAGTGCATTGATAAAAAGAAAAAAAAAAAGAGGATAAATAATAATAATATAGTATAGTTAGGGAATAAAAGAGGATTTGGGGATAGAGGGACTTGAACCCTCACAACTTATAAAGTCGACGGATTTTCCTTTTACTAGAAATTTCATTGTTGTCAGTATTGACATGTAGAATGGGACTCTCTCTTTGTCCTCGTCCGATTAATCCACTTTTTTAAAGATCTCGAAAACTTTGAATTTTAATTGAAGAATTTGATTATTCAATATTCGATTGGAGTGGATTCACAATAATGAAAAAAAAAAATTATGATATGAGTTTTTTATTTCATAATCATTATCATTTCTAATTTCATTTTTAAAAAAGATAAAGAACCTATATTATAATTAGAATATAATATGAGTTCTGTGATTAATCGTTTGCTATGTCAGTATCTATACGTGTTTATTAAATGTATAAGGTATAAAACCCCTCTTTCTCTAATTTAGAACTAGAAGGAATTCCACTAACAACACAACGTAATTAACTCGATTCGTTAGAACAGCTTCCATTGAGTCTCTGCACCTATCCTTTTCCTTTGTATTCTAGTTCGAGAACCCCTTGTTTTCTCAAAACACGGATTTGGCTCAGGATTGCCCTTTTTTAATTCCAGGGTTTCTCTGAATTTGGAAGTTACCACTTAGCAGGTTTCCATACCAAGGCTCAATACAATCAAGTCCGTAGCGTCTACCGATTTCGCCATATCCCCATTTCCCTCTTCTTTGAGACCAGGATTCCTTGTGTAATTTCATCCATCTCTTAGTTTTTTTTTTGAATCATTGAGTTCATCACTCAACGTAGTCTAGCAGTTCAGTTCGACTCTATTTGAGAGACCTCGCTTGCTTATTGCAATTCAGAATTGAATTGATTCTATCCTTGATGTATTTGCAATTCAATCCGAATCAATATATCCAAAAGTTTTTATCTCCCCCACCTCCCGTCTTACTTTTTTATAGTATTCAAAATTATACTATAACGCTTGATATTTATTCTTTTTTTCTAATCAGAATTAGCAATTTTATTTACTCTGACTCTATGTTCCCCTTAGTGAAATATTAATCCTCAAATTATTAACAAATAATAAAGTCTATAATGATCGAATGAAAATACCAATAAATTCTATAATTTTATTTTTTAATATCCTATAGTTAAGCATATCAAGCTAACTTTATCTTTAAGAAGTTTTAGTATTTTTTTATTTTTATAAGTATAACTTCAAATTTAGAACTAGTTAATAGCTAAGATTAATAACTAATATCTGAGATTTTACGGATTTCCTATACTATACCTATTTCTATTTGTTACACTATTTCCGTTATGTAAGCCCACTTAGCTCAGAGGTTAGAGCATCGCATTTGTAATGCGAGGGTCATCGGTTCAAATCCGATAGTCGGCTTTTTTTTCTCTATCGATGTTCTACGAACAAGAATCTCTTTTTTTCCGAATTAAATGGAGAATCCAGGATCTTTTATGTTTTTTACCTTACAATTTTGCTAGATACAAAACAATAAAATAAATAATATATATACAAAAAAAAAAGATTTTGATGAAATTCCATTTTTTGGGGTACTTTAGTTGATTTTACTCTGTTTATCCTGTAGTTTAATTCAGTTTTAATTTCGATGTATTCTGTAATGTAAATACAATGAAATTAATTGTGTAAAATGAAATTTCAATAAAATAAAAAAAGGAGTCTTCATGTCCCGTTATCGAGGACCTCGTTTAAAAAAAATACGCCGTCTGGGAGCTTTACCAGGACTCACTAGAAAAACACCTAAATCCGGAAGTAATCTTAAAAAAAAATTCAATTCTGGGAAAAAGGAGCAATATCGTATTCGTCTTCAAGAAAAACAGAAATTGCGTTTTCATTATGGTCTGACAGAACGACAATTACTTAGATATGTACATATCGCTGGAAAAGCAAAAAGGTCAACAGGCCAGGTTTTACTACAATTACTTGAAATGCGTTTGGATAATATCCTTTTTCGATTGGGTATGGCTTCAACCATTCCTGGGGCCCGCCAATTAGTCAACCATAGACATATTTTAGTTAATGGTCGTATAGTCAATATACCAAGTTTTCGTTGCAAACCCCGAGATATTATTACTACGAAAGATAACCAAAGATCAAAAGGTCTGGTTCAAAATTATATTGCTTCATCGGACCCGGGGAAATTGCCAAAGCATTTGGCGATTGACACGTTGGAATATAAAGGACTAGTAAATAAAATCCTAGATAGGAAGTGGGTCGGTCTCAAAATAAATGAGTTGTTAGTTGTAGAATATTACTCTCGTCAGACTTGAACTTAACGAAAAAAGGAAAGGTTCATAGAATTTTCTTCCCCTTCCCCTTTCCCCGAACTAAATCGCCCTAAGACCATTACCATTAATTTGTATTTTCCCATCAACTAGCTAAAATTGATTAACCCTAGGATTAGGATCCTTTTTTCTTTTTTCCTCTATGTGTATTTTACATACCACAGTAATTTGCTATAGAGAATTTCTAATTTCTATTAAATCAAAATAAGATAATATAAGATATTATATTATTGCTGGAAAAAATTGTTATTTGATTTGATACATTGTGATCCTTAACGTTGATGAATTAAGAAAAACGGAAAGAGAGGGATTCGAACCCTCGGTAAACAAAAGTCTACATAGCAGTTCCAATGCTACGCCTTGAACCGCTCGGCCATCTCTCCTACATAACTTATTATGGAAAATAAACTGAGTGAATAGCGAGTTTTCTTATTCCTGCAGTACAGGTACAACCGCAACCACTCGGGGGTTCCATAGTTCTATTGGAAAAATTCCTTTTGATCTAAGTGGAAGGATACAGGATTTTTTACTAGAAATTGCGCTCGCTATAAAATAAAAGTTTTAATTTGGGTTTTCCCGCAACTAAAGAAAAAGAAAATGGAAGAATTCTTCTTATTGCATAATAAAATAAAGAAACCTTAGAATTCCGTTTGCATAAGATACGCTACACCATACTATCGAAATCAAAAATAGGGTATGAGACAATTAATAACTTTGAAAACACGAAATAGTTGATAACATAAGTTGTTGTTCAGAAATAGGAAAGTGGAATGAAATCCAGTCTTAGTCAAATATTTCATATCTCTTCGTGTCCAAGCAGAAGGAAAAGGATACAATTTGAGCTGAGCGGAAAATCCATATCTCTCTTATCCATTTAAAGCATATGGATTTAGAGTAGAGCATATGGATCAATCTATTTATAATTATAAGAATCGAATGTGTTTGTTTTTATGTTATTTTGTGAAGGAATGAAAACAATTCTATATAGAATGGGTTGGGAATTATGCCTAGATCCCGTGGAAATGGAAATTTCATTGATAAGACCTCCTCAATTGTAGCCAATATTTTATTGCGAATAATTCCGACAACCTCAGGAGAAAAAAAGGCATTTACTTATTATAGAGATGGTGCGATTTGACTCTTTTTTTTGCTTTTTTTTAGCCCTACCTATACCTCAGTCTTACGAAAAAGAGAGGGGGGTTGGCATAGAGAGAACCAAATTTGTAAAGCAAACAAACCCACGCTTCGGGAAGGTGAGGCGAACTAACAATTCCTTCCGTCGTGTATCCTCGATTGATGCGGCTTCAGATACTTCAATTGTAGATTTGAGTATTGAGCGAAAGGTTACACCTACAGGATATGGTATGGTATGGATTACAGGCCAATCCTACTCTATTAGTATCCGTAGGCAGCATAGGGGAGAAAAGCACTACACCTAGAAATAGGAATCAACAAGAGAAAAACTTTGTTAGAAATTACCCCTTTCCTGATCGGTATCAGGGCTGGGAAGAATGGTTGGGATAACAAACAACCATCAGGTTTGTACTTTGGATACCCCTATAACCATCAAAGATCGTTGAAGTAGCTAATTCCTCTAAATAGGAGGCGTTGAGAACAAAGAAATTATTGGAGCTATCGTTTTCCTCTAGCATTAATAGAATTCATTGGTGTTAAGAAAAACCTCTTGTGGGAAGGTTGGCTAGAGATTTCTTGGAAAAATACCAGCCCCTTTCGGTTCATAATGAGACGGGACTAATTCTATTTTGATTCTATAGATTATTTCGCTTAGTACTATTATGTACAGAAGGGAGGAGCCGTATGAGATGAAAACCTCATGTACGGTTTTGGAACGGAGATTTTTTGAATAGAATGAACGACCGTAACGGATGTTGGCTCAATCCGAAGGAAATTATGCGGAAGCTTTGCAAAATTATTATGAAGCTACGCGACTAGAAATCGATCCCTATGATCGAAGTTATATACTCTATAACATAGGCCTTATACACACAAGCAATGGAGAGCATACAAAGGCTTTGGAATATTATTTCGCGGCACTAGAACGAAACCCCTTCTTACCGCAAGCTTTTAATAATATGGCCGTGATCTGTCATTACGTGCGACTATCTCCACTATAGAAAGAAAAAAAAAAAAGAGAGGATCAAATTTTCTAGTAAATACTAGAAAAAAAGGGCTTTCTACATAGGGATCGTAAAAACAACGATTTTTCCCTATCAGCTGTAGGAAGGAAGGACACTTCACGAGAATCAAAAAACGAAGAAAGTATGGCCTATACTACTACTCTATGGATAAAGTTTCTCAAATTGATAGAGAAAGCACCGTAAAGATCAATTAGTGAGCGACTGGGTCGATACAACTAAAAAAAACTGCTTACTTATCCCATGATATGGGGCAAAATTTAGGAATCCGCTTATGTAATAGAGCCGATCCACTAAGGGATTAAGCAGCGGTGTAGTATCAGATCCCAAAGATAGTAAGTTCTTTTTTCTTTCTTATGGAAAAAAGTCTTTTTCAAGGATTCTATAGAGATTTCATATATGAAACCGGGATAGTTACCTCTCAGAAAATTTGAACGAAGGCTCTATATCTATCTATGCTTCATTCTTCTGAAGGTGGGAAAAAAGATCAAACTGATTATTGATAAAAATTAGGGTTTGAAACTTAGGTAATTAATTTCTTCTGCTTAACCCAAGAACAAATTGGATCGATTTTTGATAAATCGAATTCAGTTAAGATAGGGGAAATTCAGATAGCAATTTCTGAGCCGTATGAGGTAGGAAACTCTCAAGTACGGTTCTAAGGGAAGGAACTTCCTATTCCGACCGAGGAGAACAGGCCATTCTACAGGGTGATTCGGAAATTGCGGAAGCTTGGTTTGATCAAGCTGCTGAATATTGGAAACAAGCTATAGCGCTTACTCCGGGAAATTATATTGAAGCACAGAACTGGTTGAAGATTACGAAGCGCTTTGAATTTGAATAAGACCATGCTCCTTCTTTTTCATAAAATGGGTGGTTTGGTTGTTGATCCATTAATCAAATAAATTAGGTCGTAAGATCGAATCAAGAATTTCATTATATCCATTTCTTATACCTTCTATTTTATATGATATTTCATAAGAATAAACCATAGGGATAGGGTCTAGAATAGAAGTAATAAAGTGAATAAAAAGAGGGGGCAATCTAAATATTGCTAATATATTAGGACCATCTTATTAATAATTCTAATGAGTTATCTTGGAATTTAGAATCAAATAAAAAACCCTATATTATGCTCAAGGAAAGTAGATATAGATAGGAGCTTATGCCCTCAAAAAAAATACACTAGTTTCTTAAATTAAAAATAAAAAAGATTTTTTTCTTACGTCGAGAAATATTTGTTTTTCAAGATAAACAATGTCCGTTAGGCACCTAATCTTTATGTCATAATAGACCCGAACACTTGCCTCGGATTGACTTCAATATATAATTGCTCCAGTGAATAACTAAAAAAAAAATAGAAGGATGGTAGATAGTAAAGAAAAGAACTAATCACAATATCTATCTTTCAAAATCTATCTTTCAAAATCTATCTTTCAAAATATATATCTTTCAAAGATTCACTAAAAAGACAGTTGGCGGGTCTCTTTGTATGTCTTGTCCGGAAAGAGGAGGACTTAATGATTATTCGTTCGCCGGAACCAGAAGTAAAAATTGTTGTGGATAGGGATCCTGTAAAAACATCTTTTGAGGAATGGGCCAGACCCGGCCATTTCTCAAGAACACTAGCTAAGGGCCCTGATACTACCACTTGGATCTGGAACCTACATGCTGATGCTCACGATTTCGATAGTCATACTGGTGATTTGGAGGAGATTTCTCGAAAAGTCTTTAGTGCTCATTTCGGGCAACTTTCCATTATCTTTCTTTGGTTGAGTGGCATGTACTTTCATGGCGCCCGTTTTTCCAATTATGAAGCATGGCTAAGTGATCCTACTCACATTGGACCCAGTGCTCAGGTAGTTTGGCCTATAGTAGGGCAAGAAATATTGAATGGTGATGTAGGCGGGGGTTTCCGAGGAATCCAAATAACCTCTGGTTTTTTTCAGCTTTGGCGAGCATCTGGAATAACTAGTGAATTACAACTCTATTGTACTGCAATTGGTGCATTGATTTTTGCAGCGTTAATGCTTTTTGCTGGTTGGTTCCATTATCACAAAGCCGCTCCCAAATTGGCCTGGTTCCAAGATGTAGAATCCATGTTGAATCACCACTTAGCGGGATTATTAGGACTTGGGTCTCTTTCTTGGGCGGGGCACCAAATTCATGTATCTTTACCAATTAACCAATTTCTTGACGCTGGGGTGGATCCTAAAGAGATACCACTTCCTCATGAATTTATCTTGAATCGGGACCTTTTGGCTCAACTTTATCCTAGTTTTGCCGAAGGAGCAACCCCTTTTTTCACTTTAAATTGGTCCAAATACGCAGAATTTCTGACTTTTCGCGGAGGACTAGATCCAGTAACCGGTGGTCTCTGGCTGACCGATATTGCGCACCATCATTTAGCTATTGCTATTCTTTTCCTAATCGCAGGTCATATGTATAGGACCAATTGGGGTATTGGCCATGGACTTAAAGATATTTTGGAGGCTCACAAGGGCCCATTTACAGGACAAGGCCATAAGGGTCTTTATGAAATCTTAACAACGTCATGGCATGCTCAATTATCTCTTAACCTAGCTATGCTAGGCTCTACAACCATTGTTGTAGCTCATCATATGTATTCTATGCCTCCCTATCCATACCTAGCTACTGACTATGGTACACAACTTTCCTTGTTCACACACCACATGTGGATTGGCGGATTTCTAATAGTCGGTGCTGCTGCACATGCAGCAATTTTTATGGTAAGAGACTATGATCCAACTACTCGATACAACGATCTATTAGATCGCGTCCTTAGACACCGCGATGCAATCATATCCCACCTTAACTGGGTATGTATATTTCTAGGTTTTCACAGTTTTGGCTTGTACATTCATAATGATACCATGAGTGCTTTAGGCCGTCCACAAGATATGTTTTCGGATACTGCCATACAATTACAACCTATCTTTGCTCAATGGGTACAAAATATCCATGCTACTGCGCCTGGCGTAACAGCTCCTGGTGCAACAACAAGTACTAGCTTAACGTGGGGAGGCGGCGAGTTAGTAGCAGTAGGTGGCAAAGTGGCTTTGTTACCTATTCCATTAGGAACCGCAGATTTTTTAGTCCATCACATTCATGCATTTACCATACATGTGACTGTATTAATACTTTTGAAAGGTGTTTTATTTGCTCGGAGTTCCCGTTTGATACCCGATAAAGCAAATCTAGGTTTTCGCTTTCCTTGCGATGGGCCTGGCCGAGGGGGAACATGTCAAGTATCCGCCTGGGATCATGTTTTCTTAGGTTTATTCTGGATGTACAATGCAATTTCGGTAGTCATTTTCCATTTCAGTTGGAAAATGCAGTCGGATGTTTGGGGTACTATAAGTGATCAAGGGGTGGTAACTCATATTACAGGGGGAAACTTTGCACAGAGTTCCATTACGATTAATGGGTGGCTTCGAGATTTCTTGTGGGCACAGGCATCGCAAGTCATTCAGTCTTATGGTTCTTCATTATCTGCATATGGTCTTTTTTTCTTAGGTGCTCATTTTGTCTGGGCCTTCAGTTTAATGTTTTTATTCAGCGGCCGTGGTTATTGGCAAGAACTCATTGAATCTATCGTTTGGGCTCATAACAAATTAAAAGTTGCTCCTGCTACTCAGCCTAGAGCCTTGAGCATTATACAAGGACGCGCTGTAGGAGTAACCCATTACCTTCTGGGTGGAATTGCCACGACATGGGCATTCTTCTTAGCGAGAATTATTGCAGTAGGATAGTGGCTAGGAGGATTTGAAAGGCATTATGGAATTAAGATTTCCCAGGTTTAGCCAAGGCTTAGCTCAGGACCCCACTACTCGTCGTATTTGGTTTGGTATTGCTACCGCACATGATTTCGAAAGTCATGATGATATTACTGAAGAACGTCTTTATCAGAACATTTTTGCTTCTCACTTTGGGCAATTAGCAATAATCTTTCTATGGACGTCCGGAAATCTGTTTCATGTAGCTTGGCAAGGAAATTTTGAATCATGGATACAGGATCCTTTACACGTAAGACCTATTGCTCATGCGATTTGGGATCCTCATTTTGGTCAACCCGCTGTGGAAGCCTTTACTCGAGGAGGTGCTGCTGGTCCAGTGAATATTGCTTATTCTGGAGTTTATCAGTGGTGGTATACAATAGGATTACGCACCAATGAGGATCTTTATACTGGAGCTCTTTTTCTATTATTTCTTTCTACGCTGTCCTTAATAGCGGGTTGGTTACATCTACAACCCAAATGGAAACCAAGCCTTTCGTGGTTCAAAAACGCGGAATCTCGTCTCAATCATCATTTGTCAGGACTTTTCGGGGTAAGTTCTTTGGCTTGGACAGGACATTTAGTTCATGTTGCTATTCCCGCATCCAGGGGGGAGTACGTTCGATGGAATAATTTCTTAGATGTATTACCCTATCCCCAGGGGTTGGGACCCCTTTTGACGGGTCAATGGAATCTTTATGCCCAAAACCCTGATTCGAGTAATCATTTATTTGGTACCGCTCAAGGAGCGGGAACTGCCATTCTAACTCTTCTTGGGGGATTCCATCCACAAACACAAAGTTTGTGGCTGACCGATATGGCTCACCATCATTTAGCTATTGCATTTATTTTTCTCATTGCCGGTCACATGTATCGAACTAACTTCGGAATTGGGCACAGTATTAAAGATCTTTTAGAAGCGCATACTCCTCCGGGGGGTCGATTAGGGCGTGGGCATAAGGGCCTTTATGACACAATCAACAATTCGATTCATTTTCAGTTAGGTCTTGCTCTAGCTTCTTTAGGGGTTATTACTTCCTTAGTAGCTCAACATATGTACTCTTTACCTCCTTATGCATTCATAGCACAAGACTTTACTACTCAAGCTGCTTTATATACTCATCACCAATATATTGCAGGGTTCATCATGACAGGGGCTTTTGCTCATGGAGCTATTTTTTTCATTAGGGATTACAATCCGGAACAGAATGAGGATAATGTATTGGCAAGAATGTTAGACCATAAAGAAGCTATCATATCTCATTTAAGTTGGGCTAGCCTCTTTCTAGGATTCCATACCTTGGGCCTTTATGTTCATAACGACGTCATGCTTGCTTTTGGTACTCCAGAAAAGCAAATCTTGATCGAACCTATATTTGCCCAATGGATACAATCTGCTCATGGCAAGACGACATATGGGTTCGATATACTCTTATCTTCAACGAATGGCCCCGCTTTCAATGCGGGTCGAAGCCTATGGTTGCCCGGATGGTTGAATGCTGTTAATGAGAATAGTAATTCGCTTTTCTTAACAATAGGACCTGGGGATTTCTTGGTTCATCATGCTATTGCTCTAGGTTTGCATACAACTACATTGATTTTAGTAAAGGGCGCTTTAGATGCACGCGGTTCCAAATTAATGCCAGATAAAAAGGATTTTGGATATAGTTTTCCTTGTGACGGCCCAGGGCGCGGCGGTACTTGTGATATTTCTGCTTGGGACGCATTTTATTTGGCAGTTTTCTGGATGTTAAATACCATTGGGTGGGTTACTTTTTATTGGCATTGGAAACATATCACATTATGGCAGGGCAACGTTTCACAATTTAATGAATCCTCCACTTATTTGATGGGATGGTTAAGAGATTACCTATGGTTAAACTCTTCACAACTTATCAATGGATATAATCCTTTTGGGATGAATAGTTTATCGGTATGGGCGTGGATGTTCTTATTTGGACATCTTGTTTGGGCTACTGGATTTATGTTCTTAATTTCCTGGCGGGGGTATTGGCAGGAATTAATTGAGACTTTAGCATGGGCTCATGAACGCACACCTTTAGCTAATTTAATTCGCTGGAGAGATAAGCCCGTGGCTCTTTCCATTGTGCAAGCAAGATTGGTTGGATTAGCTCACTTTTCCGTGGGTTATATATTCACTTATGCAGCTTTCTTGATTGCCTCAACATCAGGCAAGTTTGGTTAATTTAGTTTGTTTTTTTGTACTGTATCAGCACCTAGTTCATTACTCTTGATAGAGAGGGAGGATCTGCCTTTTTAGATTTCTTTTTCTATTTATTTTTCCATCTAGGATTAGAACCGTATACTTGGTAATAATAGCAACGACACATTATGGCAAAAAAAAGTTTGATTCAGAGGGAGAAGAAGCGGCAGAAATTAGAACAGAAATATCATTTGATTCGTCAATCTTTAAAAAAAAAGATAAGAAGCAAAGTTTCTCCCTTGAGTTTGAGTGAAAAAACGAAAATGCGAGAAAAATTGCAATCCCTACCGCGTAATAGTGCACCTACACGCCTTCATCGACGTTGTTTTTTGACCGGAAGACCTAGAGCTAACTATCGACATTTTGGGCTATCCGGACACGTACTTCGAGAAATGGTTTATGAATGTTTGTTACCGGGTGCAACAAGATCCAGTTGGTAAGGATAAAATACCCTTTCGTATTTGTATGGATTTCTGGAATTGATAATCATAGAGGAGCCCTCTTTACCATTCTGTATAAATGGACTATTCTATTTGTATAGATATTGGTAGAGGGGCGTATCCAACCCTCTTTTATCCACTAGTTACCCCTCTTTAGTTTAAGAGTATAGAGCAGTTTGGTAGCTCATAAGGCTCATAACCTTGGGGTTGCGGGTTCGATTCCCACTACCGCCTCCATACTCCTTCTTTATGATATATGCATGATATAATATATACATCATGCATTTGTATCTGGATTTTTTGATTTCCTAAAAGAGTTTTGGTCTAACAGTTTTTTCTCGGAAGAAGCAAAAAAATAAAAGAAAGAATAAAATATGAAAGAAAAGCGTCCATTGTCTAATGGATAGGACAGAGGTCTTCTAAACCTTTGGTATAGGTTCAAATCCTATTGGACGCAATCTTATTTCTATCTATTCTTTAAATAACTATACTAAACTAAAAACAAAGAAAACTTTTTTGCATGATTCAAATGAAAAAGCTTTCTCAACGATTCCTATTCTACTAACAAGAGTAGACATGCAAAATTTATTTGTTACTGAAGAGAAAACCGTTCCAGCTGTTCCTGAATAGCTTCCTTCAAAAGGATTTCCGCTTGCTCGGTGAATGTCTTGCTAGAAGATATAATTTCTTGGAATTGAGGTTTAGTATCTTTTAGATGTTTACGTAACTCATCCAGAAATTTATTTACCTGTTCAATTTCTAACGAATCAAGATATCCTCTTGTTCCGGTATAAATAGTAGCTATCTGCTCTTCCACTGGGAGAGGATTTGCCTGGGATTGTTTAAGCAATTCCCTTAATCGTCGACCCCTTGCCAATTGATTCTGACTTGTTTTATCGAGAGCAGAGGCGAATTGTGCAAAGGCTTGTAACTCTGCGAATTGCGCTAGTTCCAATTTTGATTTGCCAGCTACTTGTTTCATGGCTTTAATTTGAGCCGCGGATCCTACTCTGGAAACAGAAATACCCACATTAATAGCGGGTCGAATTCCGGCATTGAATAGATCCGCAGATAAGAATATTTGTCCATCTGTAATGGAGATTACATTAGTAGGAATATAGGCGGAAACGTCTCCAGATTGAGTCTCAACTATTGGTAAAGCGGTCATACTTCCTTCGCCTAAAAGAGAATTTAATTTAGCGGCTCTTTCTAAAAGGCGTGAATGCAAATAAAAAACATCCCCTGGATAAGCCTCACGTCCGGGAGGTCTTCTTAATAGAAGGGACATTTGGCGATAAGCTTGTGCCTGTTTGGAGAGATCATCATAAATTATTAAAGTATGCCGTTCGCGGTACATAAAATACTCAGCCAGGGCTGCTCCCGTATAAGGAGCGAGGTATTGTAATGTAGCAGGTGAATCCGCCATTTCAGCTACTACAATAGTGTATTCCATGGCCCCCTCCTCATGGAAAGTAGTTACTACTTGAGCTACGGAGGATGCTCTTTGACCGATAGCTACATAAACACATATTACACCTTGCCCTTTTTGATTGAGAATTGTATCTGTGGCTACTGCTGTTTTGCCAGTCTGTCTGTCCCCAATAATTAACTCTCGCTGACCGCGCCCTATAGGGATCATCGAATCGATAGCAATAAGCCCTGTTTGAAGAGGTTCGTATACGGAACGCCTGGAAATTATACTTGGAGCAGGAGATTCAATTAAGCGAGATTCGGAAGCTATAATTTCGCCTTTCCCATCAATAGGTTTAGCCAGAGCATTTACAACACGACCCAAGTAAGCCTCACTCACGGGTATCTGAGCAATTCTTCCTGTTGCTTTTACAAAACTTCCCTCTTGTATCATCAACCCATCGCCCATTAATACAATCCCAACATTTTTGGATTCCAAATTCAGAGCAATACCCCTAGTACCTTCTGCAAATTCGACTAATTCACCTGACATTATTTCACCAAGACCTATAATACGAGCAATCCCATCCCCCACTTGAACTACGCGACCTATATTCTCAATCCCTACTTTCCTATTATATTGTTCAATACGTTCGCGGAGAATTTTATGAATTTCGTCGACTCGAAGGGTTGCCATTAGTGTTTCTTGACTCTTTTTTCGGAAGCAAGGGGAAAAATAATGCCTAAATTCTAAACGAAAGTAGAAGTTCAAGGCCTAATTAATTTAATTATTTCTTCCATTCCAGGGACCCGAGAATGCCAATATTAGCACGAATCGTACGGAAATGTAACTCGGTATTCAAACAACTATTCAGAGTTCCTAGAGCTCCTTGTACGGCCTGTTGGAAAACCCGCTGTCGGACCTGATTCATTGCCCTTTGTTTTTCAAAATAAAGGGTTTCGTTTTTAGACTTTTCCAATTGTTCCAAACTAATAGAAGTAGCATTAATCAAATTTGCTTTTTCTCGTTCTATCTCAGAGTATCCATTCATTCGATACTCATCCGCTTCTAGTTCGACTTTCTGTAATCGAATCCGAGCTTTTTCGAGTTGCTCAATGGTCCCTCTACGCAATTCTTCTGAATTTCGAATAGTACTCAAGATCCTCTGTTTTCGATTATCTAATAAATCTTTTAATGAAAGTAGATTATTTTGTAAGTTTACAACTTTTATGATCTCTTCCCGAACCAAACATGAATCTTTCGATTCATTTGGCTCTCACGCTCCTTTTTTTTTTTCTATAGCTATTTCCATATCTTTTTTTTAAGTAATGAGCCTATCCTCTATCTTCTTTTTTATGTTTATATTTCAATATACCGAAACCTATATAAGACTAGATAAATATTAAGAGGACTCTTCCGCCTAGATAAAAATATATCATGGTCAGCAAAGTTGTTTCTTTATTTTTATTTGCCCTCTAGTTAATAATTTCAATTTCATTAAGAAAAACTAACTAAATAAATGGAAAATGAAAATTAATAGAATTCTTTTTTATTTTTTTTTTCTTCAAATCCAAAAAATTTCTCTTTTTTATACATAGGTCGTCGATTCGGCATTGGTTAAAAAAGGGCAGGGTGCCCCCTTTTTTTTCTAGTAAATAGTTCAAACCATTTTATCGATATGAGTGTTCTATATCAGATAAATTTTACATTAGCTATTTCCCGTTTAAATTGGTACTAATACTAATATAGTTGTAGAAAGAGTACCTCTTTTTGCCTGGACTTCAAGCAGTTTAGCTTTAACCGTGTTAATGGTCTCACATTCTTGGTTTATAGAGAATCAAAGTTGATTTACCAATGAGTCGCGAAATGCTATGGTTCTTCCATATGATTTCTGAATTTATTCAGAAGTAATTCGTCGAGATCGTGCACCCTTTTCTTATTTATCCGAAAAATACTAAAAAATATTATAAAGTGCAGCCGGATAGATCCAATCTATTCTTGAAATAGACAACTCGCACACACTCCCTTTCCAAAAAAAATCAAAACACCAACCACTACAGTTAGATTTATTAGATTTGTTGCTAAAATATCGGTATTAAGCCCGAAACTGCCAGCGGATGGCCAGTGAGCTAAAAAAACGAAAGAATGGGTTACATTTTTCATATGCTCTCCTCTTATAGATAGGACGAACAAAGAACAAAGTTTTTCGATCACTTACTTCGCTCGCCCTTTTTTGATCGGTTTTTTTAATGCAAATAGATTCAATCTAGTAATTTCTTTTAGATTAAGTCTTACGTCTTGTTTGACCGGTGAAAGACTTCCTTTGTTGAAATGTTCTGTTCCCAAAATTCCTAAAATAAAAGGAAAAAACTTTCCACTTTCCTAAACTAAGGACGGGAAATAAGAAGGTGAGCATATCTTCTAAATTAATAATACTCAACTCAGCCCTTCCTAGAATGGGGTATTATCTGTCCCGATAAATAGATAATTCCAGGAGTAATAAATAGGAGTAAATTAAATAAAGTATTGATATAATTGGAATTGTGGAAGCAAATACCAATTTACTAAAAAAAGAAAAAAGTATCTAATCGAAATCGAAAGAATTTTTTTTTTAAGATTAAACAAAAGGGTTCGCAAATAAAAGCGCTAGTGCCACAACTAGTCCATAAATTGTTAAAGCTTCCATAAAAGCTAGACTAAGCAATAAAGTACCTCGTATTTTACCTTCTGCTTCTGGCTGTCTCGCAATACCTTCTACAGCTTGTCCTGCAGCAGTACCTTGACCAACTCCAGGTCCAATAGAAGCAAGCCCTACGGCCAATCCAGCAGCAATAACAGAAGCAGCAGCAATTAGTGGATTCATGGTGAGTAGTTCCTCGTGTCAAAAAAAAGAAATGGTTAAGGATACAATCAACCAATAAATTCTTACTTCTAAGCTCTATTGGGGAGAAGTAAAGTAACTAAAAAGTACAAATTGAAATCAAATTGAAATGATAATGTGAATTGTCCGAACTACATAGAGAGGAATTCCATATCCATATATCGGATAGATATAATCTAACCTAGGAATATATAATATAATATCCTATATATATACATTTAGTTTTCATCTAATTTTGTTTGCAATATTTCTCATTTTCTATTGAATCGGATTCTAAAATCCATTAGCTTAAAGAGGAAACCTGCATAAAGAGGACTCCACTTATAGACATTAAGGATATTATAGTATTAGACTAGCCTGACTCCACCCTCCTTAATGCTATATATACTTATAGAAAATTCCATAATTATAGTCTATTCTATTCTCTCTCCTACAACTCTAGCTAATATATTCATACGCATTTCTAACTATTTTTTTGCAACCATGCAGATTATCTGGAACCATGCATTGTATTGAGCTAAGCTGCAAAAAAAAAAATACTATTTCCAAAAGAGTCAATTCATGATGACCCTCCATGGATTCACCTATATAGGCTGCGGCTAATGTTGCAAAAATAAGAGCTGAATACCGCTTGTAAATTATCCAAGAAACATGACCTGTATAGGATTACTAAGGGGGACTAAAGAAACAAGAACAACAACGACTAATTCATCCGCCAATATATTCCCGAAAGTCGAAAGCTAAGCGATAATGGTTTTGTGAAATCTTCTAGGATGTTAATTGGTAAAAGGATTGGAGTTGGTTTAATATATTTCTCGAAATAGCTCAATCCTTTTTTGCTAAGACCAGCAATAAAAATATGCCGCTGACGTGAGTAAAGCTAAAGCAACAGTAGTATTTATATCATTCGTGGGGCGCTGCTAAATCCCCATGGTGTAACTCTATAATTTCCAGGTAAAAGAGCACCCGACCAATTCGAAACCACAAATAACAAGGAACATAGTTCCAATAAAGGGAACCCTGGGACCATATTCTTCCAATCTGAGTTTTGCTCAAGTCTCGAATAAACTCAAGGACATATTCAAAAAAATTCAGACCGTCGGTCGGGATGGTTTGTGGATTCCGAACAGCTATGACAACTGAACCTAGCAAAGATAGTAATTACGACCACAAGAAGTGATGAGTACTTGGTCATGAATTTGGAAACCTCCTATTTGCCAATAGAGATGTTGGCCTACTTTCTACACCCGATATATCGTATAACCCCTTGTGTGTTTTAATGGAACAAGGTATAATATTCATATTGTCCTCTGATAAAAATTGAACTTCAAAAAAGGAATTCTTTGATTCAACCATCTCTTCTCAACTCAGCAACTTGAAGTATTAATCTTATATTTAGGATACCAAGAAAGCACATCAGATCATAATATATATCAATACCCTCTAATATAAATCAATATTCCCCTTCTTTTTTCTATGCATAAAAAAATTCTATGCAAAAAAAAAGATATTAGTAAAGTAAGTGATTCCATAAATTTACGCAGTTGCCCAAGTAATTCACTATATATTCTTAATCAACGATTTCTTATATAGAGAGAACGGCCCTCACAAATTGAAAATACTATTTTTAAGAATCAATCGATTGAAGTCATAGTGTCATCGTTGGCTGGAATCGATATATTCGCGAGATCCGGGTCACAATTTGTATCGACTAAAGAAATAGTAGGAATCCCCAAAATGGCACATTCCCGAAGAGCTATATACTCTTTTTGCTGATCAAGGACGATCACAATGTCTGGCAATCTCGTCATATATTTGATCCCGCCGAGATACCTTTGCAAAGTAGATAATTTTCTCTTCAAGATTGCCACATCTCTTTTTGGGAGATGGTGGAATTTTCCCATTTTTTCTTCTGCTCTTAAGTCTCTAAATTGAGAAAGTCTAGTTTTCGTAATCGACCAATTCGTTAACATACCACTGAACCACTTTTTATTAACATAATGACAACGAGCCCTTATTGCAGCTGATGCTACTAAATCTGTTGCTCTTTTTTTGGTACCAACAATTAAGAAACTTTTTCCCTGACTTGCTGCATCAAAAACTAAATCACAAGCTTCTGATAAAAAACGAGCCGTTCTAGCGAGATTTATAATATGAGTACCTTTACGCTTTGCCGAAATGTAAGGGGCCATTTTAGGATTCCATTTCTTAATACCATGACCAAAATGAACTCCTGCTTCTATCATCTCTTTCAAATTAATGTTCCAATATCTTCTTGTCATTTTTTCCACACTTCCTTTTTTTTAATCCTACCATTCCATTACGGAATTTAGTTCTTTTTGAAGATTAAGAAAGATCCGAAATAGCTTGAAATAAATAATAATTGTTCCGAGAGAACCTTGTACTAAGATAAGAGTTGGCCATTGATACATGGTATAAACATAACCACCTTAATGAATTAACTGACTTGTTTTACTTATTAAAATAAAAATCTTAAAAATCTAAAATTTGACCTGTTAGTGTTCTAAGTTCAAAAGTCTAGTAAAGTAAAAAATATTTTTATGGGGGTTCTTATGTCTCATAAAAATTGTTTGTTACGTCAGAATCTGAAGAAACTAATTCTGTATGGAGAAACAAAAAATCTCTCATTTCCGACGCGAATAGATTTTTTTTTTTTATTTCGAAATAAAGGTTCTTGTCTTGTGGGGAACGATGCACAAATTTTTGGAATCCGGTACCAACAGGTATAATCCCCCCCAGAACTACGTTTTCTTTCAAGCCTTTCAACCAATCAATGCGACCTCGTAGGGCAGCTTTTGCTAAAACTCGAGCAGTTTCTTGAAAACTTGCTTCAGATATGAAACTTTGGGTATTCAGGGAAGCCCTTGTTATTCCCAATAAGATTGCCCGATAATAGATCGATTCATCCAAAGCTCGTCCTGCTCGTTCCGCTCGCAATAGTCCGATTAATTCCCCAGGCGAAAAAACATTAGACATTCCATCTTCGGAAACCCGCACTTTTGATGTTACTTGGCGTATAATAATCTCTATATGTCTATTATGGATCTGTACCCCTTGGGATCGATAAACCTTTTGGATTTTATTAACCAAAGAGATACGACTTTGGGCTATGGTTAGCTCAGCTCCAATCAAGAATCCCCAAGGGACCCCAAGAATTCTTGGTATACGCTCATTCCAATCCTCAATTCTCCTTTCGAGATTCGGGGATAATGAATCAATTGAACGCGCTTCAAAGATTTGTTCCACTTTTGGAAGACCTTGCGTTATGTCACTAGATCTCGATTTTTCATATATAAACGTAACTAACCTATCTCCCTTGTAAAGGATTTCTCCATAATGACCATTAACAGTTGCTCCTGTAGTGGCCAAATAAGGTTTAGCTGCTCTTATAACAAAGGAATTCATATTTACAATGAAAATTTGACCGGATTTTTTTATGTGCGATTTAAATAGACATACATTTTCACAAATAAATTGTCCAAGGTGAATTATTGCCAATGTCTCTTCCCAAGAATCATGATGGACAAAGTGACAATTCAAAAGGAATGGATCCAACATTATGTTACTATCGAAATTAGAAATCCTTTTATTTTCATCTATTAAAGAGTATTTAAGTTCTTGAAGTACTTGGAAGGTTTGTTTTAAATTGTCAACGAACAAATATTTTTTTAACAGGATTTTATTATGCGTTAGTAAATAGTAAGATGAAGAAAAATGCGATATACTAGCTACAATAGCGCCTAAGGGCCCAAAAATTTCTCGAATAGGAATTCTAGGATTCCATTCTTTTATCGCATTGGGATGTTTTGAATTCTTGAATAAACCAATTCGAGAACAGTTGGATGCCGACAAAATCATCAAAGAGTGGTATTCTTTATTTCGATTCAACAAAGTGCCAATAGCTTCTGGATGTTGGCTAAGTGATTCAATCTTCGCCTTGGAATAAAAAGAATTGATATTGGCGCGATCTAACCTATTATGGGGAATCGGTCCTGCACTTGTCCTACCATACCTTTTTCGTGTATACGAAATAGTGGACTTGACTAACTCAATTCTTAGGAAATCGCGAATAAGATCATTTGCTCTTACCTCAACAAGGGAAGCACCAGCCTTTTCTTTTTCTTCTTGTTCCCAATTCACTACTAAGCAAGTTCTAACAAATTGACTATTTGTGTGATAAATTCTTTGAGTTAACTTGCTATTTTCATGAGAAATAAAATTGACAAGTCGAATTTGGAGATTATTTTCTTCTTGCAAGAGATCCTGCGGGAAAAGTGTTGCTAAATTTCTTCCTTCGTCCATTTCATATGCCACTGTAGGGCGAACGGAAACAAAATACTTTTCCTTGCTCTTGAGAATTTTTTTCCGTTGAACATAGACCCAATTTTTCCTTTTTTTTGATTCCTTAGAATCTTTTTTTTGTCTTTCTGGCGGTATCAAACAGCCACCTAATATCTTATCCGCCTCTTCAGGAAAATGAATATCTCCGGAAAATATTTTGAGTTCCGTATGGCTTTTTTTTCTCTTCACTCGGACCAGTCCGCCTAGTCGACTTCTTGTATTTTTTGTGAGTTGTGTATTCACTCCAATAATACTATTGTCAAGTATCTTTAGGGATGAAGATCTCGGCAAGATATGAAGTTCTTGAAGAATGAAAAAAAACCGATCTACTTCTTTTTGGTATTTTAGACTAAATTCTTTTGTTCCTCGATGCTCAATCAAACCCTCTTTTTTTAAGATGGAATCTTCCTCTGGGCTCTCGTATTCGTCCTCTGAATCTTCTTCTGAGTCTTCCTCTAAAGTACCATATTTTTCCTCTGCGCTTTCCCCGGGGCTGCCATATTCGTCTTCTGAGTCTTCCTCTAGAGTTCCATATTCGTCCTCTTGGGTCCTATATTTGCTCTCTGGGCTCCCATATTCCTCTTCTGAGTCTTTCTCTAAAGTCCTATATTCGTTCTCTGGGTTCCCATATTCGTTTTCTGGGCTCCCATATTCGTCTTCTAGGGTTTCATATTCGTATTCGTCTTCTAGGATTCCATATTTAGATTCTTCTAGGGTTTCATATTCATATTCGTCCTCTCGGGTCCTGTATTCGTCTTCTAGGGTCTCATATTCCTCTTCTGAGTCTTCCGCTCGAGTCCTATATTCTTCTTCTAGGGTCCTATATCTAAATTTAACAATTCCTGAACCCTTTTTATCTTTTCTGTATCGGGGATCGTCAAAATAAGCAAAAATAGTATTTCTACGTAAAACACCCATAAGGGGGATTTCAATCGAAATCCCAAAACAGGATATTAGTTCTTTCTCTTGTTCTTGATGATATTGTAATGGAATGACGAACCTATTTCTTCGCTTTTTCGCCAACAAATCTGAATTATCTTGAAAAATAGAAGGATAGATAAAATTCCAATGGCCATTGGACATGATTCGATCCGACGTTGAATAATCAAGAATTTCCCTATCTTTTTTACCATAAGTATTCATTTGATCTTGATCCTTGTGGAGTGAAAAAGACGCTATACTGGATCTGCACATACTTACTGACAATATCCATAAATGGCTTGTTTTTGGTAATCGGCGAAGATTACCATATTGATATTCGGGCGCATGGTAAACATCAGTACTCCAGTGCATTTCGCCGTCTGATTCAGAATAAATATGCTTTTGTACCCTTTCTTTAAAATGTAAAGTGGACGTTCCGGCACGAATCTCCGCAATTACTTGTTCGGATTTTACATATTGATCATTTTGCACTAGAATCAAGCTTTTTGAGGGAATATTCACACTATATAGAATATCTTGACTCTGAATAGTTACATGCAAGTCTATATAACATAGAAAAGCAGGCTGCCCATGACGGGTACGTGTGGGGTGAACCAAATTCTCATTGAATTTTATTTTTCCATTCGAAGGGGATCGTACAAGGTCGGCAGTACCCCCTGTGAATACTCCGCCAGTATGAAAAGTTCTTAATGTTAGTTGAGTCCCTGGCTCCCCAATTGATTGACCTGCAATAATACCTACGGCTTCTCCCAATTCGACCAGATCACTATGAGTAGGACTCCGGCCATAGCATAATTGACAGATCCAAGAAGTGCTTCGGCAAGTAAAGGGGGTTCTAATATATATTGGTTGTGCTCGAAATGGTTGTGCTCGAAAGGCAGTTATGAATCGATTGACTAATCCAATTCCAATATCTTGATTTCGCGCGGCAATGCATCGTGAACCGATATATATATCGTCTGCTAATACACGACCAATTAGTGTTTGGACAAAAAGTTTTTCCGTCATCCCATTTTGAGGACTTACAGAAATACCTCGGATAGTACCACAATCTCTTCTACGCACAATAATATGTTGAACTACTTCAACAAGTCTACGTGTAAGATATCCAGCATCTGCTGTTCGCACAGCAGTATCTACAACCCCTTTGCGGGCTCCATAGCAGGAAATTATATATTCTGTCAAAGAAAGTCCCTCGCGTAAATTGCTTTGAATAGGTAAATCAATCATTTGTCCTTGAGGGTCCGACATTAATCCTCTCATACCTACTAATTGGTGTACTTGAGATGCATTTCCTCTGGCTCCTGAAAAAGACATTAGATAGACTGGATTAGAAGGATCCGTTATCCGAAAATTTGAATTCATTTCTTGTTTCAAATATTCACTTGTCGCATACCATATCTCAACAGATTGGCGTAATTTTTCTACCGCGTGTACAGCCCCATAATAATAGTGTTTCTCCAAAAGAAAACTCTGTTGTTCCGCGTCTTGGACTAACCATCCCTTAGAGGGTATTGTTAAAAGATCCTCGATTCCTAACGAAATCGATGTAGTAGTGGCTTGATGGAAGCCCAGAGTCTTTAGTTGATCCAGTATATGGGATGTATATCCCATTCCAAAATGATCTATTAATCTGCTAATAAGTCGTTTCATACCAGTTCCGTCTATCTCTTTATTATGAAAGACCAGATTGGCCCGTTCCGCCATACATAAGTACCCCCTTTTCGGCTGAGTAGGATTCGACAATTGCTGAGTAGGATTCGACAATGGGCCTGAGTCAGTGATTCGAAAATTTAATTAACTTAATTGCCTCAATCTCAATCTGGATTCGCGTGGCAAATAATGATGATACTAGGGAAATCGGAATGCCCCCCGAAAGGGGAGGGGCATCGCCGAATCTAACTTTCTTGTTTAGGTAGTGTATGAATAGGCCTGACTAAATCCTTGTATGGCTTCCTCTATTTCTCTATAAAAAGAAATATGACCAAGAGTGGTTCGAATGTATATCGAACGAATTTCTTTTTTTCTATTTCCCATTATTAGATAGTGGGCATAAATCTCATGATAAGTCCCCAAAGATTCATATTGAACTTCAATCGGAACTTCTCTTGACCCAATGACGCGTTGATCCAGGTTCCATCGTAGCCACAAGGGACTATCTAAACTGATTAGTTTTTGTCTATAAGCTCCCAGTGCATCATAAGAACTAGAAAAATGGGGTTCTTTATCTTTCCTATATTTAAAATTATTATTATTATTGTAATTTACTTTTAGATTTGGGTAGTTTCTGCAACTATTATATCTATTTGCACAAATACCTCGACGCTTTCCAATCGTTAATACATAAAGCCCGATAAGCATGTCTTGGGTTGGTACGCAAATAGGATCCCCAATAGCGGGAGATAAGAGATTCATATGAGAAAACATAAGTAAACGGGCTTCTGCCTGAGCTTCCAAGGATAAAGGTAGATGAACAGCCATTTGATCTCCATCAAAGTCCGCATTGAAACCCTTACACACTAATGGGTGTAAAGAAATAGTACGCCCCTCTACTAAAGTGGGTTGAAAGGCCTGTATGCCTAATCTATGCAGGGTAGGTGCTCTATTTAACAGTACAGGATGTCCCCGCATAACTTCTTGAAGTATTTCCCATACAATGGGTTCTTTTTCCCAAATTTTCCTTTTAGCAATCCTTACATTAGAAGTGGCGCGTTTCGTGATTAAATCGCGAATTACAAATAGCTGAAAAAGCTTTATTGCTATCTCTAGAGGTAATCCACATTGATGTAATGAAAGCGAAGGACCCACAACAATGACAGAACGCCCCGAGTAATCGACCCGTTTCCCAAGCAGAGTCTCGCGAAACCTTCCCTCTTTACCTTCAATTACATCTGAAAGTGATTTGTATACTTTATTGTGACCATCCCTCGTCGGTTGCCCGCGGGACCCACTATCAAGAAGTGTATCCACGGCTTCTTGTACCAATTTTTCCTGGCACATTACTAAATCTGCTGGCGCTAATTCACTTCTTTTTAATAGATAGGCAAGATTGTTGTTCCGACGGATAACTCTCTTATAAAGTTCATTAATGTCTGAAGTCACTACTTTATCTCCAGACCTATAAACAATAGGTCTCAATTCGGGAGGAAGAACCGGTAATAAGCACAAAACCATCCATTCTGGTTCTACATTTGTTTGAATAAAATGTTTCGCCAATTGCATGCGTCTAATCAAAAAAACTTTTCTTATTCGTCTTTTTCTATCTTCCCACTCATCTCCACTATACCCCTCGTCTTCTAATTCCTTCCATTCGACCAAAGAATTCTCTATAATAATTCGCAAATCCAAATCTGCTAATTGTTCTCTAATAGCACCTGCTCCTGTCGCAATTTCCCGATTTCGAAATGTTGCAAAGCCTGGGGTAGAAAAAAAGGGAGAAATGCTGTGGTTACAGGATGCAATTTCCTCTTCGAATAAACCTCGTAATCGTAAAAAAGTGGGTTTTTTAGTGCTGGGCCTAGCAAAAGAGAAATCGCCGTATACTAGGCCCTCCAACTTCTTAAGAGGTTTATCTAAAAGATTCGCGATATAACTAGGAAGACCTTTCAAATACCACACATGAGTCACGGGACATGCGAGTTTGATGTATCCCATTTGATATCTTCGTATCCGAGAATCCACAAATTCGACCCCGCATTTTTGGCAAAATCTTTCGTCTTCGTTTTCAGCTCCGCTCGCTCGAGAATTGCCACAAGCGCAAATCCCGCTTTTTATGGGTCCAAAGATTCTTTCGCAAAACAATCCATCTTTTTCTGGTTTATCGGTTTTATAATGAAAAGTAGAGGGCCTTGTGACTTCGCCAACGACTTCTCCATTAGGTAGGTTTTTGTTAGCCCAAGCCTTTATTTGTTGAGGGGAAACGAGTCCAATTTGAAGTTGTTGATGTTTATATTGGTCAATCATAAAATAGAAATAAGAAAAGAATTTATATTTATTCCGATCAAACTTCCTCCCTATTAACCTGGAAGTTCTTTTCAGATACAAGGAAATGATTCAGTTCTAGAGCCAAAGATCGTAGTTCTCGAACGAGCACTCGAAAAGATTCTGGAGGATCCTCATGATTAGGTATTCTTTTTCCCCAGATCGTAGCATTAAGTATTTCTTGGCGAGCTATAAGATGGTCAGATTTATAAGTAAGTATCTCTTGTAAAATATGAGCAACACCAAATCCTTCTAAAGCCCAAACTTCCATTTCTCCTACTCGTTGTCCCCCTTGCTTGGCTCTTCCTCTAACCGGTTGTTGTGTAACAAGTGAGTAGGGCCCAGTAGAACGCCCATGAATTTTCTCATCAACTTGATGAATTAATTTTAAGATATAGGACTTCCCTATTAGAACAGGTTGCTCAAAGGGGTCGCCTGTTCTTCCATCAAATATTCTGCTTTTTCCCGGGTACTCGGGTTCAAATACCCATGGATTTTTTGTTTCTTTACTGGCTTCATATAATTCTGAAAACACAAGTTTTCTTGAAGCCTCTTGCTCATATCTCTCATCAAAGGGTGCTATTCTATAATGTTTCTTTAGCAGATCCCCCGCTAATCCGAGCGAGCTTTCAAATATTTGTCCCACATTCATTCGGGAGGGTACTCCTAAGGGATTGAAGACCATATCAACGGGTGTTCCATCTTGCAAATAGGGCATATCTTGCCTAGGCAAAATTTTGGAAATGATCCCTTTATTCCCATGTCTTCCGGCTACTTTATCCCCAACTTTGATTTCACGTTTCTGTAAAATATATACACGAACCATTATGTCGAGCGGGTCCCTTTGGATCCATTTCACATCGATAACGCGCCCTCTTCCACCTATAGGTAATTTCAGAGAAGTTTCTTTTGAAGTGGAAACCTCAAGGCCAAATATGGCCCGTAATAATCCAGCTTCCGCGATATAAGATGATTCGCTCGCTATCTGAGGCGTTAATTTACCTACTAAAATATCACCAGTTTCTACCCAGGATCCCAACCTAACAACTCCATTTCTGTCCAAATTGCGGAGTAAATGTTCTTCTAGATGTGGTATTTCTTTAGTGATTTTTTCAGCGGAGCCCTGGCTTGTCGTATCCGTCTGAATTTCATATTTCCGGATGTGAAAAGAGGTATAAATATCTTCATATACCAAACGTTCGCTAATTAGTACTGCGTCTTCAAAATTGTAACCTTCCCATGGCATATAAGCTACTAATACGTTTTTTCCTAAAGCAAGTTCGCCCCCAATTGTAGCAGCTCCTTCTGCTAAAATTTGTCCTTTTTTAATGGATTTACCCCGTGGAACCCGGGGTTTTTGGTGCATACAAGTATTTTTGTTAGAGCGACGGTGGTTAACTAAAGGAATACTTATAGTCTTCCCACTACTTGATAAAAGTATCTTATGACTATCAGTAGAAATGATCTTTCCCTCGCGTTCGGCTATAATGGAAACCCTCGAATCTAGAGCTGTTTGGCGTTCCAATCCAGTTCCAACAATGCATTTCTCGGACCGAGAAAGCGGAACTGCTTGGCGCTGCATATTAGAACTCATTAAAGCCCGATTCGCATCATTGTGCTCAATAAAAGGAATGAGAGAACCCCCAATAGAAAAATATTGGAAAGGAAAAATACTTCTAACATGAATCTGTTCCCATGCAATAGTCAAGAATTCTTGACGGTATCTAGCCGGAACAACCTGTTCTTCCTGAATACCTTGATTCAAGGACAAAGAATTTCCTGCTGCTATCATATAATATTCATCTCTATTTGGTGATAGATAAACCACCTGTCTCTCTTTTTTTTCTTTTGCTTTCTCAGCAGATATTTCATAAAACGGACTCTCTATGGATCCCCACAAGTGATCAATTCTCGCATGAATTGTTAAGGATCCAGTAAGTCCAACATTGATTCCTTCAGACGTGTCAATTGGACAAATACGCCCATAGTGACTCGGATGAATATCTCGGCTCCGAAAACTTGCGGTTCTCCCCGTCAACCCTCCAGGACCTAAACAACTCACTTTTCGCCCATGAACAGTTTGTGTCAATGGATTCGTTTGATCAAAAACTTGAGATAACGGGTATGTGCCAAAAAAGGTCTCATAAGTAGTTATTAATAAAATTGAAGTTGAAGTTGGAGTTACCAAAGTTTGGGGAGTCGGTTTCGATTGACGTATGAATACTCTACGAATAGTTTTTTGAACTGCATGTTGTAAACGACCAAGAGCCAATCCGAATTGATCTTGTAACAGATCCGCAACCGAACGAATACGTTTATTTTTCAAGTGATTCATATCGTCATCGTCAAGTATACCCGTTCCAAATTTCATTCCAATCAAATGATCCGTAGCGGCCAATACATCTCGTGGTAACAAGAATGTATTGTTCTGAGGAATATCAAGATTAAGTCTCCGATTCATATTTCGTCGACCAATCCTTCCTAATTCACATTTTTGTTGAAAAAATTTCTTTTGTAATTCCTCGCATAAGGACTCCGAAAATACCAGGTCCCCACCTACACAAGCAAATTGTTGATAAAACTCCAAAATAGCTTTTTCTTTTGACTCAATCCTCTTCTTCTCTTTAGCATTCGGGAAAGACAAGAAAATTTCAGGGTAGGAAACATTATCCAGAATTTCTCTTAGATTCGAACCCATAGCTGATGATAGAACTAGAATAGATATCTTTTGTTTTCTACTCACGCGAGCCCATATCCTTTCTTTTTTATCAATTGCTAATTCCGATCTCCCCCCCCAATCTGATATTATAGTGCCAGTGTAGATAGAAATTCCCTTATGATCTAATTCCGAGCGGTAGTAAATACCAGGACTTAGCAATATTTGATTGATCACAATTCGGTATATTCCATTTATAATAAAGGTTCCTAAGGAATTCATTATAGGAATGTTTCCGATAGAAATGGTTTGCTTTTGCACATCGAAACCAAAAATTAATCTCGCAGATACATATAATTCGGAAGAATAGGTGAGTGATTCATACACAGCATCTCTTTCTTTTATCGAGGGTTCTAGCAGTTGATATCCTTTCGCAAATAATTGAAATGCAATTTCGTGATCTGGATCTTTAATTGTTGGAAACTTGTCAAGTTCTTCTGCCAAGGCTTGATTAATGAACCTACAAAATCCCTCGAATTGGATCTGACTAAATCCGGGTATTGTGGACATTCCCTCGTTTCCATTCCGGAGCATCTTAATCTTAAGTTTCCTGTTTATCAAAGAAAAATTCCATTATCAGCTCACTCTTCATCAATCCCTATGGATCGATCTAGCAATCATGGAATCTATATTCTGTTTACTGAATCACATGAAATTCTAGGGAACTCCACATACGTATTTCATATATGTATTTCATACATATGAATAGAGACCATTTGGACGAAAGTTCGAGTTTGCCAGGGGTACAAATGAAATGAAAATGAATTGATAAAACATTCCTACAAAAAAAATTCTGCCACTTATACTTTATGTTATGATATTCTAATCAGATTGGATGGCAAAGATTTCTCATTTTATCTCCTTTCTATGAATGTAATAAAGCCGTAATATAATATACTAGAAAGTTTGACTTTACTTCGATTTAGAATAGCGTGCTTACTTTAATTTCTCAAAATAATTTGAGGGTTCTTTTTTATTTCGGATCGGAGTAGTATAATTGCTAGAAAATTCAGTATTTCATTGTGGAATTCTAAAATAAAGTAAGTCCCTTTTTTAAGTACATGCCAATCTAGTTATCCACCTCTCCCCATATCCATGCTTTTCTTTTATCGTAATTTCACTTGGGTACGCCAAGATAGTCAGGTTATACTCTATATCAGAGCAAATTTCCTTTTTTTATTCAAGATATTTAATTTAATACTTTGAAAAATTAAAGCATGATTCCCCATAGAGATATGTACATAAAGGGGATCTTTGGATAATAATGCTGTTCGGACCTAAAGTTTACCTATACACGGATTAAGCATAAAGCCATAATATTTTATTATGCCATTGAAGGGGGGGGAGATAATACCGATTTAAGAGTAGTTCACTACTGCAATAAAAAAAAGAGAATTCTAGTTAACGGTTCCAATTTATTCTGAATTTTGCAGCCTGTGAATAGAAATCCACTTTTTCTTCTTTTTCATCTCAATAGAAAGAAATGGGAAGTTTTATTGTGTTAACAATGTATGTTTTAAGATAGAATCTATCGAGGAGAATAATAGAAACTGGATCAAAAAAAGCAGGAATAGATTTTTTGAAAAAGATTGGAAAAAAGTAAGTAGAATTATATTCAAAATAAAAGGGGCTTTTCGTAAGAAAACGTGGATGAATACTTGCTGTTTTCTAGATTTTTGATCGGATTTTTTGGCGGCATGGCCAAGCGGTAAGGCAGGGGACTGCAAATCCTTTATCCCCAGTTCAAATCTGGGTGCCGCCTGATCAATAAAATACTTAGGTTTTTTTTATAGTGCTGATCGAATTCGATAAATTTTTACTTCGCATAAGTTCGGGCAAGAGAGTAACTGGGCCTGCCGATACTGGGTTTAGAGAAACCATACCATAGTTCTATCCTCAAACTAGGGTTAGGGTTTGTTTTGACGGTAGTGGCCAAAATGGTTATCAATAGGGGTGAGGTAGTGTTTCCTTATTCTTTTATTATATGAATTTGAATTGGTTCTTAATTGAGATTCGATTTGATAATTTTAAAATACGAGGATAAGATGTCAGAAATCTTGGTATCCAAAGAAAGGTCCCTAAGGGGCATTCTTTTTTTTTTTCAATCTAAGATTCAAGAAGGGACTCCACGAAAGAATATCAAGACTTACTAATTATTATACATTTTTTTATCGTACATCTTATGTTACCTACATACACTAAAGTAAGGACTACTTAATTCTAACGAGAATCAGATTAAATAGGTCGATCAAAAATCAATTTAGGAGTTGTATTATGGATAAAATCTCTTCATTCTTTCATAGAATGATACAAAGCAAGGCTGCAGGGTTTAGGTCAAAAATAAACATTAGGTAAGGTAGGTATCCAATAAATATTTATCTATCGATAATTTTATGGTATATTCGGGCGTCCTTTGCTTAAAAAAAAAAAAAAGAGTAACAAAAGGAATAAAAAATCTTCCTATTCCCGCTTCTTCTATTCAGGACATCATTCCCGTACTCTTTCTTTTTTAAGGAAAAAAGGGCTATAGTATCTCGTATTTTTAATGCTCTCTAATTCTACCAGAATTCCTATAAGAATTTGTTAGGAGTAAATTCCTTGAACTGATTGATCCATGGCCTTAGGGCGGAATCCCTTTTTGACTCTGTACCCTTGATTCCACTATGATTATTGATCAATAGTAGAATAATCCCTTCATAGAAATAGGAGACATAATTTAGATGGATATAGTAAGTCTCGCTTGGGCTGCTTTAATGGTAGTCTTTACATTTTCTCTTTCACTAGTAGTATGGGGAAGGAGTGGACTCTAGGGATACTACTAATTGATTAAGTAATCAAATTGTTGTATCAATTCTTTTCTTTAATGGATCATTTTGCATTAATCATTTTGTCAAACGTTATTCTTTAATCTTTTTCTTTAGTTTTGTTTCACTCCTGTAAGAAACTCTTGTATTGTAAGTTGTAATGTAAGAAAGAGCCATTATACCAATTCAGAATTTCTACTAGAAATGACGAATGGTTAAAAAAAGTTCTATACATAAGAAAATTAGACTTTCTTCCACGGAACTATTCACGGCATATCACACATTTTCCATTTCCTTTTACTTTTTACTATAGTCTATTCTTCATATTATTTTTCTTTCCTTCCATGGATTCTTTGGTCAAGAATTGTCTTAGATTTTTTTATTTTGACCTGATTGAAATTAAGTGGATGCAATGAAAAAAGAAATTGAATTAGACTACTTAACTATTTCAATCTACTAATCTATTCTATGTAGATTCAAAGATAATATAATAGAAAGAATCTAAAGTGTCGTAGAAAAAACTATATGTAGTTCTTTCTACCACACTTTAAGATTCCAACCAGATCCTTTCATTTAAGACTTGGATTTTTTTTATTTAATCCCTTTTTAATTTCTTCAATGATTAATTGGAATTCCAATTAATTATTTTGGCTGACTGTTTTTACATAAATAATAAGTAAAAAAGAAGTAGGAACTAGAATGAACAGTGCAGTAGCAATAAATGCGAGAATATTGACTTCCATAACCTCTTTATTTTTTATTTTCACAATAACTCGGGATGTAATCCCATGGAGAGGAAAAAGGGGTATCTTGTAAATTCAAGGGTAGGGCTTGCATTCTGATAATACTGAATCAATTCAATATTATGAATATCGGATCTATCAAATCAATTCATGGATGAGAGTTATATTTCACGGATGAGAGTTATATAGTATAACATAGGAAGATCCTCTATCCACACTAAGACCAAAATGGGTTTTTTGATTGGATTAGGAATTCCCTCTTTTTTAATCCTTTTCTACTTTTTCTTTTCTATATCTCTAACCCACGAGCTTTCTTAATCTTATACTTTCTTAATCTTATACAATTTCCCTTCCTTTTTCTTATAGTTATACATACAATTATGTATGTATTATATGACCAACTTTCACTTTCTATGGGTCACATAGACATCCAAATAAGCAGTAGAAGTGAGATGGGGAAAAGAGGTCTGAAATAAAAAGGGAATACGATTTATGTATGGATTCCGGTAAAATACCGGTACTCTATTCCATAAGAGTGGAATAGGAAATTAAGATGAGGATGGTATCATCATAAAGAAAGATAGAGTAATATAATATCCTAAATTCTACTAATCCACATATCGTATGTGTGTCTTTCTTTATCGATTGGGAGTAGTGAAAAAAAAATTCCTATATGCCCTCCCTCCCTCTTTAATGAGAGATGCAAAATAAAAAAG
Organism: Triticum urartu; assembly: GCF_056163025.1. Classification (NCBI taxonomy): domain Eukaryota; kingdom Viridiplantae; phylum Streptophyta; class Magnoliopsida; order Poales; family Poaceae; genus Triticum; species Triticum urartu. Next base: position 12,859,251 of record NW_028259461.1, on the reverse strand, counting down.
TGAAGTAAGGGTGCCCTGTGGGTATTTGATCTTGCTCCCTGCCCCTTTTTTTCATGGAAAAAGGAAATATCAATTTCTCCATTCATTGAACCCTAGTTCGGGACTGACGGGGCTCGAACCCGCAGCTTCCGCCTTGACAGGGCGGTGCTCTGACCAATTGAACTACAATCCCCGCGGGGTGTATGGCATACCCATTCTTAAATAGAACCATAAGAAGATTCGATTCGTCTTTCGTACTCTAAGAAATAGACGAATCATATACTACATACCCACATATTATATTATACGTGGGTATAGTGAGAGTGACATAACTAGTATGTCGTGATTTTTTATCACTAAAAATGGATAATAATCCAGCCTTCAATAAGAAAAACTCTTTTGTTTGTAAGAAAGGAATGAGAGAGATATGGATTAGAAAAAAAAATTTCCCTTTTTTCTTTATCTTTTATTTCTATAGATCAGACATTTTATTTTATGGAAGAAAAACAAAAGGATTTAGTTCATACTCACGAAGCCCTAGATTTTTGGTTTGGGCCGAGCTGGATTTGAACCAGCGTAGACATTGTCAACGAATTTACAGTCCGTCCCCATTAACCACTCGGGCATCGACCCAGGAAGAATTTATTCTAGGGTTTTTGCTAATCTATGATTAACCTCCTTTCATAATACTCCCTACCCCCAGGGGAAGTCGAATCCCCGCTGCCTCCTTGAAAGAGAGATGTCCTGAACCACTAGACGATAGGGGCATCACTAGACGATAGGGCCATATACAACCGCTCGTGATTATACTATAATCATAGTATGAGCAGTTTTTTGGAATTGTCAATATACTCGAAAAGTATAAATAGATCCAAAGCAAAGAGTTTTTCCAACTTTTCTGTTATGTTTTCATCTAGGATTTTTTTTAGTTGATCGTTATAGATTAATTCTCCGTGCTTCATTTAGTGTTCATACCAAAAATGCATCCATCCCGCACTAAGTCATAAAATTCTCTAAAAATATAGAGAAAGTTTCAAAAACAAAGAAAAAAAGTGAATCAATTTAGTAGAAAAGTACTCTATCAGATTCGAACCAACGACTTACGTCTTAGCACGAGATTACTCTACCACTAATTTAAAAAGCCCTTTATCGGATTTGAACCGATGACTTATGCCTTACCATGGCATTACTCTACCACTGAGTTAAAAGGGCTTTTTATTTAATTCAAAAATTAGCCACTTGGATTTCCCATTATGGGTCTACTGCATAATGTACATATTATATATATAATATATAGAGATAGAGAGAGAGACATTATGTAGAGATTGTATATGTATATATCGATATCTTGAGAGCTCAAAATAAAATTAATAAAAAAAAACATACCCTACATAACATATCCAACTCTTCTTGGTTCAGGGTTTTCCGTTTCCGAAGACTAGTAAAATAGGCGGATTCTGGAACCCCAAGGATTCAACGGTATATGGATATGGAAAATATAAGATTTCCGATCCTAGCGGGAAAAGGCGGGGAACAGATACCCAATAGGATATAGGATCCTTGGGAGGAACTTTTGGTAATGGCCTTGATCCTCTATGCTATTTTTTATGTGTTCTTAGTTCTATTGAACTTTTTGCATTCTTTTAAACAAGAATCTAATAAACTAGAATTGAGTCAGTGGAAAAAAGGAGAGAGAGGAAAGTGTTAAATGGAGAGAGTCGACTAATCAGAGACTTTTAGGATCTTCTTTACATCAGGTAAATCTGTCGGCCCTGTCCGTTTTTTTCTTTAAGTTACGACTCTTTGCTGCTTACTTCTATCAAGCCATAGGGAAAGTCTATGATGAATTTGGAAAACTCATCTCACTCTTACTCTATGGCTCGGACTTAATGGGGGAAGAAAACATCTTCCATAATTTCTTTTTTGTTCAATTCTGGACAAAAAAGAAAAGGAAAAAAGGAATTTATAGGGACAGTGTTACCCCCTATATCCCCTAGTTTATATTGTAGGAATAATAAAACAATTTAGCAGTCTGACACACTTACGTCCTTGCAAAGTAAATAATTATTATTGTAGTCGTAACCGTAGAATAGGATCCTAATCAAAATAAATACATTTGGTTCAGGCGCTATTAGCATGGTAAGAAAAGATTTTTTTTACAGACCAGAGGGGCTATCTAAATCCTAAAGTAAAGGCGAGCGATCGAAGTAGAAGTACCAACGGCTCAGTGTCATGAACCTTCTCCATCTGATTCAATAAGGGGGAATTAGCCTTCTTGTCAAATGGCTATCCTTGACAAAGGGTACCATTTATACCATAATCTACAATGTAGCGGGTATAGTTTAGTGGTAAAAGTGTGATTCGTTCTATTAATAACTGAATTTGAAATGATATACTTAAGGCATCCTTAAGTTTTTTATTTTTATATTCCGATGAAAACTTTAGTTCTTATAAAGGATTAAATCCTTTTCCTCTCAATAGCATATTGAGGAAGAATATACATTCTGGCGATTTGTATCCAAAGACTAATTTAAATTGCATCCAAAATAAAAATAGGATTATGAGTACAGAGTCGCGAAGCATAATTTTGCATTGGATTAAGTATTCCAATTTTGAAAAT